>NW_017731896.1:688885-847697 GCF_001890085.2 Hipposideros armiger
CCAAGTTGGCACCATCATTGTGCTCTTCCCCGGGCGAGGCAGATCAGTCGCCGGCTTCTGGACGGCTGCTCTGCGGCTGCTGGCCGCTCACGCTGACTGCTGGCTACATACGGTAGCCCATGGCAACCCACTGCTACAGGGGCTGCAGCCTACACCGTCGCTGGTGACTCACGGCAGCCCAGCTCCAAGTTGAGCTGTTGTTCAGCATCTTAACTGTAGAGGGCAGTGTCACTGGCCCTCATATGTGGGATCCGAACCAGGGGCCTCTGGCATCCCAAGCCAGTTCTTAACCAATGCGCCACTCAGCTGGCCCATAGATTCTTGAATCAGACTACCTTGGGTTCAAATCCTGGCCTGGCCACTTGTTTCCTAAACGTTAGAGAAGTTATTTAACCTCCCTTTGACTCAGTTTGTGTATTTGTAACACGCAGATAAAATTACCTATTTTATAATGTTGTTATAAGGATTAAATGAGACATGTAGAATACTTTGACTAGTAACTGGCACATAGTATGTATTTGATAATGTTTGTTGTTATTATTATTATTATTACATTACCTTTATTATAGAAACATATTTCAATGTTATAGAAGATTATATTTTGTATTTCTAGCACTTATAACTATGAATGGCATTACATGTTTTTTAAATGAATGCCTCCATTAATGGATAGACTACGTCCATTGAACCATTCATTAATACAATTAATATTTATTATGTATCTACAATGTTTGGTGGCTATATTAGCTTCTGGGGTTCTGTGGGTGAACCACATAAATAAGATTTATTTTTGTCCTCTCAGGGATTATAGTTTTCCTGGGATCGGGTATGGGTGGCACAAACAAATAAATAGGCAATTCCATCACAAGATAATGGTCAGGGGTATAATAAGTACACTGTGTTATGGGAATAGAGGAGAGAGCCTTTCTCATATTGGGAGGTAAATGTTAGCTAAATTAATACCAGTAGCTAGACAGATTAGATCAGGGAAAACAGAATACAAGACTGGCTGTGTAAGCAGAGCACATATAAAAGGTTTCGGAAGCCAGGGAGAGCAAGGTTTATTGGAAGCACTTCAGTGTGATTAGATGCAAACAGCAGAAAGGGAAAGGCTCAGATCATGAAAGATCTTGTGCCCATTTTAGTTAGTTCAGATTTTATTCTGAGAGCCATGGTTAGTTATTGAAGGTCTTCATTAGAAGAGTAACTTGATCAGAATTGCATTTTAACAATATCTTTCTAGCTTCAGTGTATAGAATAAATTGGAAGCGCTCAAAACTGAATATAGGGAGACCAATTTGAAGGCTGCTATAGAAGTCTAGGAGACTAAGAGAGACTGGACCAAGTGAGTGGACATGAGAATAAAGAAACAAGGACTGGAGCTAAATCAGCAAGGCCTGGTGATAGATTGGAGATGAGGGTTAGTGAAGAGGTAGACAAGCCTGTGTGATGCTTTACTTTCTGAGAGACACTTGAATAGATAGTGGTACCTGGCATGAGGATAACACATAGTAGGGCTAGAGTTGATGAAAAGATGATGAGTTTGGTTTTGAATAGAATTAGTTTCAGTTGCTTATGACATTAAAAAAAAAAAGCATTTAGCTGAATTAACCCAGGACATGAGTTTTGCCGGGCAGTGATTAAATAAATAAGTAGAGAGATGACTGAGGGTACTGTAAGGATTTAATAGAAGTCATGACTTATGAAATCTAGCTAGATAGAGAAGGAAGAGTGAAGAAAGTCTGGATAAACACAGATAAAATAGATGAGTGAAAAAACACAGAGGAACTGCCATAGTGTAGGCACAATGACAATAAATAAGTAGGAAGAATGGAAGAATAGAAGTTATGGTTATATTATTGGACTGGATGATTTCAGGGAGGGACCTCTCCAAGTTTATGACAAGAACCAAATTGTAGTCATGAGAGTGGGAAACAGAAACAGAGTAAAGGCAAAAGTTCTCAGAAATGAGTAATGAAGAAACCATAGGGTCAGGGTATTATATGGGTCATACAAACGTATTTCACATCATTCAAGAGGGTGGCAGAACTTGGGGTAGAGAGGACGATTTTAAAATGGGAATGAAAGTGGTTGGTCCATGTGATAGAGCAACTGGGGTGTCAGTAGATGACCCCAGGGAGGGGGGATTATTGAGAGCAGGAATAAGAGATAGCTGCCTGGGCTTTAGAGTTTCACAGAGTCTCTGGGGATAGACTAGACACACTCTAAATTTAAAATATTGTTTGGAAAGAATGTGAGTAGGGCAGATAATGAAGCTGCACAATTCAACTCACCAGTGGGCTATATTCCCAGAAACTGAGTGAAAGCAGATTTTTCATTATCAACTCCAGCAGGTTGGGTCCACCTGGGAGCCCCAACCATCTCATGCAGTTCATTTCTTCCCTGGCTTTGAAAAATTGGAACCTAAGGTAGGGAACAGTGAATTTAAGAAAACAGGAAAGTCCTAATAAGAATTTATTCTTTCTGAAAGGCTATTTTAAGACTACGTTTTTTTAAATTTTTTTATTTTTTAAGAAAAAAGTGGTTCAAAGCTTCCCTCCATCCTTTCAGAATCTAGGTGGAAGAAAATGCAAAAACAAATCAGTAAAAAGAACTGGAAATTCCCCAACCCTTGATGTGGTCCAGCACAAACATCATGGGAGATGTGGAAAACTCTACAAGGCAACATTTCCGAGGATTATAGAATTTTGAGCTGGAAGGCACCCGGATCAAATGGACCAGTGCTTCGCTTTAAATGAGGATGCCCTGAAGAGGCCAACAGAGTGGAAGGTAGTCAGGTTGGAACATTGCTGATTAGAAAAGTCATCATAAAATGATCTTTTTCAATTTTATTGAAGAAAGAAAAAACAACAACAACCCAATGGTTCTAATGGTTTTTAAAAGAGAATCTTAGAAAAATTTCATTATGGAAATGTAACTGAAAATCAAAATTTTAACAAAAATTATATTGCTCATAAGAACTTGTTCACTTAATAGTTCATATAACATTATTATATAATTTTGACCCTGAAACTTTTAAATAGCCCTGTAACTCTGTGGCATAAGTACCCTTAAATGCAAAGCCATTTCCCTGTCGATACAACTCACAAATCAGAAATCATGCTAATTAGGAAGGTCAAAATGATTTATCTCATTAATGTTATAACTTACTGTTTTTCTCACAGTAATTTCACAATAGTCTAGATTTTCCTTCTTTCACTTAAATACTTCATCCACATATAGCTAAAGTGTACCTAATACAATAAATTAGACAAGGAGACACTTATTTGTCATTGACGAATGACCCCAGGAAGTCAGGCAAATCTAATCTTCTCTTCAGCATCTGATAATATGGCATAATTTGCTTAATAATATCTCCAAGCCTATCTCACTTTGGCTTTGTTCTGGTATCCTGACATTTTCAATTTTTTTTTATTAGCAGCACTCTTTATTCAAATAAAATCTTACCAACTATGTAAAATATTGAAAAGCCAAAGTTCCAATTGAAATAGTAATGGCATGTGGCCCATGTCTCAGCCCACATACATCTCCACTCCTTACATCTCTCTCCATCATAGCTCTAAAAGATTTTGTGGAGCTGAGGTTGAAAACCAATGCCATAAAGGAGCCTATAAAAAGCGTAGGCAAATAAATACTTAATCAGTTTATTTACACACATACACACCCATACACACCCCACATGTATTTACACACATATGTATACATGCACAAGATGCATATAAAAAAAACTATGCATATAGTGAGACCTGGCTATTTAGAAAAATTTAGCACCATAGAAGCCAAATAGAAAATATTATTCTGATGCGTTTGGAAACGTTAATGGAGAATGGATTTCAATAGTTTATAAGGGCTTATGGTACAACGCATGATCTGGTTTATACCAATTGACACTGGCTTCTTTTGACCAAGAGCTAGATTTTATTTATATTCTGGTTGGAACCTTTGACTCATATGATCAGACACCCACACAACCCACTTAGCTTTAAAAATAAAATAAAATAAAAACCACCAGACTGAAGAAGGTAGCATGTTGCTGTTCTCCTTTGTGGGCTGTGGTTAGTGTAACAAGATCATGAACAAAAGGGTCACAAAACCACATGGTTTGGATAGAACACTTCAAAGCAGCTGCTGCCTTCAAACCAAAAGGGTTTATAAAGGCAAATTGAGCGTATGGTTACTTAGTGTCCTAAGATGACTTGGGGGATGCCTGGACCCACAGGAAAGGTGAAGGGCATGAAAGAAAGATACCATCTTTTGGCTGAATACCTACGGTGTGTCAGAGGCTTTCTATGTACAGTCTCCTTTTATCTACAGCACAAAGCAGGTTATCTCCTGTTTACAAAAGAGGACACTACCATTAGGAGAGGCTTGTTAATTTGGCCACATTTATACAACCTGTGTTTGTTTTAGCATTTCACACTATCTCCTTGTTCTTCCATAAACTAGCCAACCATTTTCTACCTCAAGGTCTTTGCTATTTGCTGCTTGTTCTGCCTAAAATTACTATCCAACAGCCATCCTCGGATCTCATTTTCTTGCTTCACATAGGTCTCTGCTCAACTGTAACTTCTTAGTGGGGCCTGCTCTGATCACCTTCCATAAGCTATCACTCCTTGTCATTCTCTATGGTCTTCAGTCCACGCAAGGAGGAATGCTGAAAGTAAGCGCTTACATCAAGCTGAAAGCCTTTAAGTCCCACCTACTACTGAAAAATTTTTTTAATTAATTCCACCTACAGACCCGCAAACACAAAGCAACAATACAATTCTTGTCACCCACCTGGAAATGTGCATAGAAAAAAGTCACCTCTACTCATCAGCAATCCAGGCTAGTAAATTTGTCAGAAGAAGTTAAAACTTTGGGGGTCTTTTGAAGAATAACATTCAAAACCATTGTGAAGGGAACATTTTCACAACCTAGGGTACATAGGATGTTTGCAGGATGAGAACAACTAAAGATGAATCAACAATCCAAGTTTAAATAACACACAAAGAAATAGACCCCTTTGAGGGAATATCACCAAAGTCAGCAGTTACTTAAAAACGACCACATTAAAAACAAGCCTGGATTATCTAGGGGACAGAGCCTGGATATTAATGGCCAGGAGCTGAAGTAGGGCTACTGGAAAACCAACACAGTATGGAATGGAAGTCAAAGCTCCCGAGGCTTGGGGCAATGGCTGGAGCAGCTGAGCGAGTTACTAAACCAGAGTGGTCGAGAATGTCTGGGCCAATGGGCAGTGAGTATTTCCCTAAAGCGAGCCAGATTCCTAGAGCATCAGAGTTGAGGGGATATAGATTTCAAAAAAAGCAAAGGGAAGGGAATGAGTCTGAGACATCTGCTCTGAGCCCTAATAAGTGAAGAGTCTGAAATTGTCCCTGTATAGGGGATCTCATGGGTAACAACAATTTGGAGAGCTGCTCAGAACTGGCTCAGAATAGGACTCTCAAAGATGAAAATCAGCATGACTTCAGAAACAAGATTGCAAAAAAGTGAGAACTCAAGCAATCATAGTGAATGCTTGTCAACAGAAACAGGATGCAAGACATGTAAATACTAAAAGACTGACTATATTAAAATTGACAGATATAAGATGCAAAAAAACTATGAATGAAAATATTTTACATATTAAAATAAAGCATGCAATTACAATGAACATAATATCAAGAATGAACAGAGAGACTATTCAGAAACAAATAAGAACTCTAGGAATAAAAACTTTCATGTATAGGTTTCAAATGACAATATAAGAAGTTAAAAAAAAACATGACAGAATACATTTTATGTAGTTAAACAACCCATTAGAGAAGGGTAATTTTCTCAGGGGAGGTAGCTTGGGGAATGCCTAGAGTTCTTCAATACTCTGTTTCCAGTAAATCATTTCAGGAAGGAGTAGGGAGCTTTTTTCCCCTCTGTTGCTTTTCCTCTCCTCTAATCTGTTTTACCAGCAATAAAGCTGATATTTGAAACCTTAATCTGACTCTTAAATCTATTTTTTTTCAGATTTACTTTTCATTTTTTGTTGTGCTTTGGTTTTTTTTCTTTTTTCAACTTTAGTCAAAATTTATTTTGCTTAAAGCTTGAATACCTTCGAATTATGGATATATCAGAGACTATATTCTGCTGATAGTTCAGCATTTTGCCTAACACTCTTTATGAGCTATCCAAAATGTCAGTACAAGAGCAGCAAACTTACATTTAGCAAACTTGTAATACAATGTACAAGTTATGATTATGCAAAATTTCAAACTTACACAAAACACACAAAGAACAAACTTACACAAAGAACAGATTGTGAATCCCTGTATACTCATTAACATATACTCTTTAACAGTGTTCGACAGTTCATGGTTTATTTTGTTTCATTTATATTTACTTTTGCTTTTTAACCCACACTGATATATTTTGAAGCAAATTTCAAATATATGATTTGATTATCATATTTGAATATGGAATGTTTCTGTAAAAAGTAACTTTACTTCATCAACTATTTGGTTACTTCCATCATAATTCACATAAGAAAGACAGGGTAAATATATTTGATACTTTTCCTTTATTTACCAGTTTTCACAATGAGAGTGGGTTCCCTTCTGTAATCAAAGATAAAATATGAGGTTTTTGGCTTGTTATTTGGCTGACTGCTTGAATTTTTTTGAGTATAATTCTTAAATATATTTGCATTTTAATCCATTATAGTTCCCTTTATTGATGCTTGAAATTATCTTTGGTCAGAGGGAGCCTTTTAAAATTGGTTCCTGAGTCTTTCTGATATGACCCTCATAGCCTTTGATTGTTTCCCGACTTCCTCAGGCAACATGTTTCAGGTTCATTTTGTTCATTCACTGCCCCAGGTCCATGGATCCACGTTTTTATGGAGTCTCTGATCCTTTTAATGGGAAATGGTTTGTAGCACAGTCACAGTCTGGGTGCAAGGGGGGCTTGTGACTATGGATGAAAAAAGGTGCTATAATAAATCATACATTTCTAAGTGGGCAGGTCATAGTGGGTAGTCATGCCCCAGGCCTATAACTTCTTTTTAATTTTTTTTTTAATTAAAGGCCATTGGGGTGACAGTGGTTAGTAAAGTTACATAGGTTTCAAATATACAATTGTGTAATATATCATCTATATATCACATTGTGTGTTCACCCAGAGTCAGTTCTCCTTCCATCACCATATATTTGACCCCATTTACCCTCATCTACCACCCTCCACCCCCTTACCCTCTGGTAACCACTAAACTGTTGTCTGTGTCTATGAGTTTTGGTTTGTGTATCTTGTTTGTTGTTTTCAGTTTTATATCCACCATATGAGTGAAATCATTTGGTTCTCGACTTTTTCTGTCTGATTTATTTTGTTTAGCATGATAATCTCAAGATTCATGAATGCCCTCTTAACTTGGGTTACTTGGCTGTTTTCTCATGAGTAGCTTTAGGCTTTGGTTTCTTTGTCAGGAATACTATACAGATGATCAGTCCCTCAGAGTTTATCACATCAGGAGGACCATGATGTCAGCTTGCCCCTGTCAAGATGATGTTAACTTTGATCCCCTGGTTAGTGTCATTTTGCCAGAATAAAGAAACCATTATTTTTCCTTTTATAGTTAATATATAATCTATATGTAAATATCTTGATTCTGTTCAACAATCTGTGACACGTTGGATGTAGCTTCCACTGATGGTTCTTCACTATGCAAATTATGGCTGTGTTGGTGGCTAAATGTTTTGTGTCTTTTATTTTAACTGGATCAGAATCTGGAAGGACGAGGAATCTGATGCATGGTACATTAGCCTGGAAACCTCAAGAAATCAATATAAATGTTAGAAGAGCGAGAAAACGTGTCTTGGAATGGCTTAGGGAAATGCCTTTAAATATAGGCCTTGCCAGTCTTTGCATTTGTGGGCTGTAGCAGTTTATATTGTGGCTGGTGTTTACAGGCATGTGATTGGTTATAAAAAGCACTGCCAGATTTGGAGGATTCACCCAATTTTTTGTCTGGTGTCTTCAAGTGTGGAACCCTATCTAGGTTTAGTAAACAAAGAGATTCAGTTTAGGGATTAAGGCAATTAGGGCATTCAATTGAGTGAGTAGATTCTGGACTCAGGAAGAAATTGAAATTTCCCCCCAGTAGTCAGAAAAGATTTTCTTGACTCTGGAGAAAAAGCTTCTCTCTGGATGACTTCAAAATCCCTTGGGGAGAAGAAACACATTGCTGAGCTAGAGCCTGCTCACCTGTAAAAAGGTAAAGTTTCTCATGAGACAAACACATAAAAATAATTAATTAAAAACAAACAAACAGAGGACAGAAAACTTACCTCAACAGCCTATTATATAAATAATGGTCACTCCTAGATGACACAAACATAGATGATATATTACAGAATCGTACACTTGAAACCTATGTAATTTTACTAACTATTGTCACCCCAATAAATTTTAATTTAAAAAAAAGAGTAAGAGAAGAGGCAGAAGAAAAGTGAAGAAGATGAAAATGTTATGCTAAGCGAAATAATTCAGACAGAAAGAGTCTAGTACCATATGATTTCACTGATATGTGGTATATAAAACTGAAAACAACAAATAAACAAGATAAACAAATAAAGAAACAAAACTCATAAACACAGACAATAATTTAGTGGTTACCAGAAGGTAAAGGGGGGGGTGTGGTAGACGACGGTAAAAGGGGTCAAATATATGGTAATAGAAGGAGACTTGACTCTAGGTGGTGAACACACAATGTGATATATAGATGATGTATTACAGAATTGTACACCTGAAACCTATGTAACTTTACTAACAATTATCATCCCAATAAACTTTAATTGAAAAAAAAAGGAAAAATAAAGAAAAGAAAAAGTTATACTCCAAAAGAAAAGTTCCGTGGCTCAATATAGTCTGGAATGGAGAGGGGAGAAGAGTTCATTGGTATGAGATACAGGGAGATTTTGAACCAAACTAAGATCAGATACTAATGACAAGATTTTTAGAAAAGTCATTGGAGTACAAGTTTACTTCTCAATTATACCTCAACAAAGCTGAAAAAAAGTCATTGGATTGGACTGATGTGAAACATAAGAAACTACTTTAAAGTTTCAGCAGCCTTATTCCCCATTAGGGTAAGATCTTGATGAAATAAAGATGGTAGTGATGATTGAAAAGATGCAAAGCCATTCTGTGATGAGCTGAGACTGCTTGCTCAAACCTTTATCCTCAGTGTCTGCATCAGCGTCTGACTGGCATCATTCATGTGGTTAAAGGCTGTACTAGGTGTAGTCCAGGGAATACTGTTTTGCTATACTATGTATTTATTATGCTTTTTAGATTTTTAGGTCTCGAGCTGGTGCTTTGATAATCTTATATATCTGATTTATTCTTTAGACTTCTTTAAAAGGGCTGGGGATTTGATGAATTCAACTTTAGAGATGCTGAACATATTACCTGTTTTGGTGAAATACTCCAGGCTATAGCTATGTAAAGAACCACAATTCTACCCAAATATTTAAAATGAAATCATTCTGGAAGAGACTGACCTGAGTACGAAATGGGGAAATGAGGAAAGAAAGATTTGTTTTGTTTTGTTTTTTAAGGCTTTTGTGCTGTAACATGTTAAGAGGAGGAAGAAGATTGAATTTCTGGTTTTACTTCTTTGGGGAATTTACTACTAGGAGGGCACTCATATTTAACTTTGAGGGCATTTTCATATTTCTGGCACTCTACTATTAGGGGTAATTTAGGTAGTTTTTTTGGGCTCCTTACATAACTTCTGCTGAGCTATAATGGAGAATGTGACCGGGTATCATTTGCAACAGGTGAGAGAGCAAGGATTTCTGGCCTCCTGGTACAGAGTGGCTTTGTGAATAGTTTAAGGTGTGCCCTGCTCTGATGCATTTCAGAGCAAAATTAATACCGCATAATCTCAGGTCTCAGGATGGTTGATAGAGGAACAGTCACTGGAATTGGGAGAAGGGCCACATTACATTGGAAAGAGGGAAACGCTCTGCTTGACACACTGAGAGACCTCTCCCCCAGGGGGCCAGACATTAACAGAGAGGCTCAAATGCGTTAAGTATATTAGGTTCCAGAGCAAACGGTATAGGAGGACCAGGAGAAACATAGGAGTTATAATGGGAATTAAAATAGGAATTTCTGCCCTCATGGAAATTGTGGGAGGGAAGTTTTGTGTTGTTCTCCATCACACTCTCTCCGTTGCTCTTCCCAAGGTTCATTGCTCAGGCATGGCCGTGTCTCCCTGGCTCTTTCTTAGGTCTGTGGCTGACAGGGAGACTGCATCCCCCCTTTCTCTACATGAAAAGCCCTCTGGGTCAGGCTTGGGGAGGAGAGGCTGAAGTTGGCCAACGGCTCAGCCTGAGAAGGGGTAGCGTAAATCCAACTCGGGCCAGAAGAATTTGAAGCCCTTTCCGGTCTAGGGTACAGCTCTGGCCTGCAATCCAGCTGATATGGATACGGATTTCCCTCTGACCCTTGTATGTGTTTCCTCAATTGCTTCAGAATCCAGAGGGAAGAGGGACTAACAAGACTTTGCCAACAGTGCCAATGGTCTCTTGTGTGGGGGTCGGGGGGAGAGGGAGAGGAAAAGGGAGAAAAAGAAAGAGTGAGAGAGAAAGAGAGAGAGAGATCACATAGGACAGAGAGATATCAGGTAGGATGGGCACAGGCTGCAGAGCGGGGAGGAGCACTAAATGGCCATACAGAGAGGAGCTGGGCTCAGCATGGTGGTGCCTAACAGCGCCTGTGGGATGACAGGTGACAGGTGCTCTGTCAAGGCTTTACCTGTACTGTCTTATTTAACTCTCACAGAAATCCAATGCAATATTATTTACTCCAAGGACAGTAGCCAGGCTTTTGCAGGAGTGAATTGTACCGAAGAAAGTCTCCTAAGCTAGTGCATTGAACAGTTTTTGACTATCGCGCACAATAAGAAATATCGTTTTCACTGTGACCTTACACTTTAAATGCTTATATTTGATTGAAACAAAAAAAAAAGAAAACAAAAAACCCAGTAGTTATTATTACTGTCTGCAATGAAATCTGATTTTTTCTCTTTTGTTTTATTTTAAAACACCTGGTTTGAACAGCTAAAATAGTTTCAAAAGTGATGAATTAATCACGACATGTAACTTGAAGGAAAAAACTGTTCTAATTAAAAGCATGGAACATAGATCTGAGTTCAAATCCTGATTTGGTCATGATTAGCTGCATGGCCTTCAGCAAGTCACCTTTCAGAGCCTCAGATTCCTCATCTGTAAAATGGGACTAATCCTTATACCTGAGTCTGGTTAGTTAAAAGCAGCAATGGGCCAGAAGCTCGGTTGAGCTGTAGAGAGAAGATATATCAGGTATCAGAGTAGCCGATTAAAAACAACGAACCAAAATGAAACAGTCAAGCTTTAAATTACTTCCTGGAAAGGTATAAGCAAGAGTCTAAAACTGGAAAAACTGCCGACCTTTCCTTACTCCATTTTCTCCCATGGAGCCAGTCCAGGGATCGGCACAAGTATGGGGCTTATCTCAATGCCCCTGATCCCCTGAGCAAGAAGCTGTGGACCCAGGAGCCGTGGAGTGGGGTGAGGGTGGGGAGGCCTAGGGAGAAGGCTGGCAATGGAAAAGGACTGAGTACTGACGCAGGGTGGAGAAATGTGTTGTCAGGTTTCCCTCTCTTCCCCTTGATAAGGAGGCCTCAGGAGAGATGCCTGAAGAAAGCCTAGGCTAAAGGCCCCAAATAAAGAGGTCTCTAGATGAAAGTGCTCAGGCTAGGAGTGCAAATTGTATAAGAGCAGAGGGGCCTGAGCCCGGGGCTGTAACTCCTTCCAGAAAGGACAATGCACGCTGTGCACCAAATCTGGCGTGGAGATGGCAGCTTTCCTCTGTGAGGTTGGCCAGGTAAAAGCCTTTGTAATCACCTGTGGTCAGGCCTGACAACCTTGCATAGAATTTTCGCCAGGCTCCAGACGCCTCATAATATATAAGAAGGAATGAACTCTGTGTCTGGCAAAGATACCTACTTAATAGGGTTACTGGGAGAATTAAATTAAATAAATTGAAATTAACACAGTGCTGATAATAGTGTCTGGCACATAGTCATTGCTATATGTATTTTTTTTAATTAAACAACTAAAATGGCAAGAGCTCAATAAATGTTAGGTATTTTGCAGTTATCCCAAATTTGACCTTGTCTCTATTCCTTCCACTCTGATCTAAGCCATCCCTGGATGATTATAATTGGGGTGGAAAATATACAAGAATATTTACCAATGGATATAAAAAAAAAGAAAAATGATTTTTTTCTCCTTGAAACTCAATAATTTTTTCAACAATGAAGGAATAATAGAATTAGAATGTCACCATTTTGCAGCCTCCAATAATTAATCATGGATCATCACCAGTTGCTAATATCACGAAAAGAAAGACAAACAGAAATTGTCCAACTCCTGAAGAAAGAATATATCACCCTCCATTCTGCCAAAGGAACTGGAGCTGCATCTGCTCAAGACTTTAGAACCAGCAATCAATTTGCAGGACACCCAGAGGAGGGAGGAACATGTGAACTGACATCACTGGGGATGCAATCAACAAAATCTAGACTGGGAGAAACTCATAAAACAAACAATCTGGTTTCTTCAGTACAAAATTTCAACATCAGTGATGGAGTGGAAACCTATAGAGTAAGAGACAAAATACAAATCACATTATGTGGTTCTTATTTGGAGACTTATACAAACAAGCTGTAACAAGGAAAAAGTGTGTTTATGACACATGCACTCACACACACATGCACGCATACATCAGCAATGGAGACACAGACCATTACTTTGGCTCATCGATAGCCCCCAAATGTAACCACTACTCTGAACTCTATCACCACTGTTTAGTTTTGCCTCTTCTAGAACTGTTTTATCAATGGAATGATGTAATAGGCATTCTTATGTATATAGTTCCTTTGCTTAACATTATGGCCGTGGGATTCAACCATATTGTTGGTAGGTAGCAGTAGTTTAGTTAAAACTGTGTATTTTAAAAAGCTGTAGGAGTATAACATGTTACCCATTACGGGAATGATTTATTTGACATGTTAAAAAACATTCAGCACAGATACAAATTAATTTATAAGGCTTTGCATGAATCTATCAATGTAGCTGCCATGGGTACAGATTATGAAAACAAAAGAATTTCAGCTGGATTTTGGAAGAAGGGTAAATCCAAAGAAGCGTAATACAGGGATAGTCCAGGTGGGAGAATAGTGAACGAAAGCTTTGAGAAGTTTTGAAAAAAAAAGCAATTAAATCAACATAGCTGGGTTGTGGGAAGTATTTGTAGGATTGCCCCCAAGCTTTATTGAGGTACTATTGATATACAATAAATTGTACATATTTAAAGTGGTATAATTTGATTTTTAATATATGTATATACATATGAAACTATGACCATGATCAAGATAATGAAAATATCACTACCCGAAGTTTCCTCATGCCCATTGCAATTCCTTACTCCCATTCTTTCCCCACCAGGCTTGCTTCATTAAGCATAATTACTTTGACATGCATATATGTTGCTGCACATATCAATTGTTTATTCATTTTCATTGCTAACTACCATTGCAATGTATGGATATATTGCAACTTGTTTATCTATTAATCTGTTGATGTCTATTTTTATTATCCAAAAACTAGAAATAACCTACTTTAGTTTTTGGATAATACAAGCCTGACAATAAAGTTTGCAAACTCACCCTACAAAAAAGTGCTACATACCTCACTGCTGAATATCACTATGATCACCTTTGAAGTACTCCCCTTGGGAAGCTACGCACCAACGCCAGAGCCTAGTACACGCTTCAAAGCAATTTTGGAACTCTTTTTCTAGAATGGCCATCAGAGCTATAGTCATATTACTCTTGATGTCCTGAATGGCATCAAAATGTCTTCCTTTCAATATTTCCTTTATCTTCTGGTAAAGAAAGAAGTCATTGGGGGTCAGATCAGGTGAGTAGGGGGGTGTTCCAATACAGTTATTTGTTTACTGGCTAAAAACTCCCTCACAGACAGTGCCATGTGAGCTGGTGCATTGTCGTGATGCAAGAGCTCCTTCAGGACCATTTTTGCACACACCTTTCTCATTCTAAGATTTTCAGTGAAGATTTTCCTGTTTCTCTATCGATGTTTACTTGGTCTGCTATGCTTCTCACAGTCAGTTGATGATTTTGACACAGAATTCAACAGATTTTTGCCATGTTTTCTTCAGTTCTGCTTGTTACTGGCCACCTGGCCTCTCTTCATCAGTGACGCATTCTCTCCCCTCAGAAAAAATGTTTAATCCACTTGTGCACTGCTGTTTTCTTCATGGCTTTATCCCCATAAATTTGGACTAACATGTCCCTGATTTCACTTCCACTCTTGCCAAGTTTAATGAGAAATTTAATGTTCGTTCGTTGCTCTAATTCAAGCTCAGACATTCTCGCGATGGCACTCAAAAACACCAACAACAATAATGAACGCCATTCAGCAAGACACCGCCATGCATCGACACAAACACAACTGTGAGACACTGATATACCAAGGTTATGAAACCTTACTGAGCTGTTTCTACAGTGCTGCCAATGTAAGCACATGGTGGCAAGTTCTCAAACTTAATTGTCAGACCTCGTATCCTCATCTTCTCACTGCACCACCACTAGACAACTGATAGAAAAGACTTTAGAAACTGTAATAATTTGAATAATAATAATTTTTAGTTACAGAAACTCCTGACAGCTCTTCATAATATCTAGTGATACATATGAAGCAAGGGATTTTTGATGAATAGAAACAGTCCAGCCTTTGTAGCAGAAGGTTAATTTTAATCCTTCAGTGTCCACACTGGTCCTTATAAAAAATGTAAAATCATTATCTTAGCCTAAACCTTCCTAGATGAGATTTTTGTTTGTTTGTTTTTAGTGAAATGAATGAGAGAGCGAGAGCACAAGAATGAGAGAATGAGAGAGTGAGCGAGTGCCTCTTTTTGCTGGGGGTGCAGGTGAATCCCAATCAAAGCACCCAGGAGAGTACCTGATACTGTTGACACCGAAAAATATTAGTTATAGAAATAGTTAAATATAATCGGCATTCATCTGGTGCTGACCATGTACCAGATAGACACTAGTTAGTGGCCGCAAAAAAGCATGAAGAGCCGGTCATCGAGGAAGTTGGGAAAACAGCACTCAATCACAGAAGTAGTCAACTAGCAAAACAATTATTTGTAAGGTCCAAAGCTAGTGGTACAACTATAAACTATGACCTTAGGAAAACTGTACAGAACATTCTTAGGAAACATTTTATGTGCTAGTTGGTCACTCCCCTATCTCACTAAGTCCTTATAACAGTGCTACAGGAGAGAAACAGAGAGAGGAACCGAAGGAGTGGAGAGGGGCATGAAAAGCCCAAAGCCAGGCAACGTGCAGAGGGAAGAGCCAGAACAAACTCAGGTCGCCAACATCAATGTCAACTTTCTTTTCCTGGCTGTGACCCATATCCTCAGGAGAGCAAGACTCCCTTCCTCTTCTTAGAGCTCCTTTTGAGCTTATTCTTAGAGGCTATGACATGACTGAGATCATTAACAGGTAATTCTGTGATGTTGAGTGTGTGCCCTTTCTAAGGGACTATCTGATGCCCAACCTGACCCAGGGTTCAATTTTTCTAACGGCCACTGGAGGGCTCCCCACCGTAAGCTTTATAGACAATCACCAGGTATTGCTTAAACAATTTTGTTTGGTTCTCTCTGGAGTTTGATTAATTCCAGGCCCTTGGGAGTTGATAGGTGACTATGTCAGTCTTAAAAATGAGGGATGAATAATATTTGGCTGGAACCAGACTGAGTCACCTTTGGGCAGAGGTCATATAATGATCTTTACGGACCCCTGAAGCCAGGCTGCCTGCACTTTGCTTCTCAACTCCCAAGCCCACACACAATTCCATCAACATACCTGCACCTCTGACGGACAACACTGCATCTACATTATGCCTCCCCTGTTGACCACCAGCTTCTCACTGCCCTCTACCTTGGATTCTGCCCTAGGGGCTGAGGCCTTAGCCAGGACCAGGATCTAATGTGCTCACTGCAGGAGCCTTGGAATATTTTTCAAAGTGGCCCTGCAGACTCTGCCCTGTGCTGTCTGAAAGCATGGGGAGACCCATAAGAGGGTTCAAGGAGGTGCCAGTTTGCTCTCAGACAAAATGCACTCTCTACAACTTTCCCTTGCTGGTTACTATGTCACCCTGCCTGGTGCATTTATAATTTAAAACACACAGAGACAAGGGAATGCTGAACACAGTGGAATATATTGTGATGGCAGAATTTAATATTGCAACAAGATGACATTTGGGGGCAAAGACTCAGAGCCCTCCAAAATGTACCATAAAGAACAACAGATTGTGGTGTTCAGCTGTTCCTGGGTACTTAAACTTTTGCTAATGGTTTCAGAAGGTTTATCTTGCTGGAAAGTTGTTTCGAAACCCAAATGGAACTCTAAATAGTCTTTTCAGTGAAAAACCCAGCCAAAGTTCAGACAAGAATTATTTCATTAAAAAGTACATCACTCCAACTCTGAAGTGATTTTCAACAAGAGGTTGACCTCCATCAGAAGAAATCTGGGGAGGGTCCCATCCTTCATGACAACATCAGGAAGATATAAGAACTAGTTATGAGCTTCCCTCTTGTGTCAAACCAACAACAGCAGACAAAACTTAAGAGTGATGGAATGCTCAATGTCAGGTTCGTTACTATATTTTCAAGACCAGAGCTCCAGTGTGAAGCCTATCACCGTTTACCAACCAAATGCAAACTGTCTATTCCTTTGGTCTGATTGGTCTACTTAACCATTTGGTACCCCTATGAGTTGAAATCACTGTTTTCAATTTAAAGATGGAAGGATAGAGGCATAGGGCAGGCAAGCAATTGACTTGAGTCTGCCAAGTTGTGGTTTATGGTAATGAAAGTGGCTTAGTTCATGTTTTTTGCTCATGTGTACTTAATGGGAAGTAACTAGGTCCCACCGATACTGTACCTTCCCATGCTGTCTGACACAGCTATGGTTGGGCTCACACCCTTCAGCAGTGACTTTAGATGTTTGAGGCTTTTTGGCAAAAGATCCAAAGAGGCAAAATTAAATAGACTTTCCAAAGACGACCCTCTCCCTTAAGTAGTCAGATGTTCTGAATCACACAAGTCAGAAACAAGACCACGAATCTAAACCTGAGAGTAGAGCAGACACTCGTACTGGCTCGGGTTTGACTAGTCCAGTCAGAAGTCAAGTAAATACCCATCCACCTATAAGCCTGACAGCAATTTTCCACCCCAGTGGGAGACAAGAAAGCATCAGTGTCTGTCTATGTGGTTTGGTGCTAATGACATTAAATTGCCAACACCAATCTCCGCAGCTTTTATCTCAGAAAACTCCACCTTCAGAAGTCCATGGTCTGCAGTTCCACCCATGGCCTGGCTTCTGGGATGCTGCTTGGGTGGCATGTAGAGTAAGTCCTACCCTGGCTAGATCCCATCTAGTGCCCGAGCCATCATCATGACTAAATAACTGTAGGTGGAAAGGCCTTTAAGACATGGGCTGTTAAGTGCTGAGGCAACCACCTCTGCACCACTCAGTATTAATTATTTAATTGACTAACAGAGGAAATAGATATGTAATACCAGGAGAGCTTGAGCCTTATCCTAGGTTCAATTTAAGCTAATCACCAGCCTTTCTGGAAAATGCCTATGTGGGTTTTTCTCAGTAAGGACAGTCAGCGAGTCTGAACAAAACCTTCCTATGCTGTCTGACACAGCTATGTCTGGACTCACATGCTGCAAGACTGCATGACCAAGAGGGCTTCGGTGGTGCTCTGGGCCAAGTGAAATTGGCTCAATGGCAAACATATGCCTTTATGAGAGAAAATAGAAATTTCTCAGATGGAAATGAGTGTGACGGAATTGGGTACTCCATCTTGAACTTGAAATAAATCAAATACAGAAAACGTACACTTCTCAACCCTTGGAGCATAGTTTTAAACAGACATGTAAGGGAAAGTAATAGGAGGAACTATCTCTATACAAAGTCTATACGCATTTAGACAATTCTGAGGACAATTTTTGTTGGTTCTGGGCACTGCTTTATCCTAGCATGTTTGGACAGTTTGCTGGCTACAGAGGCTGGAATGGCATGGAAGATGAGAATAACACTGAAGAGACTCTCACAGTTTACAAGATCTAGGGACTTAGGCATCGAAGTCCCGATCATTTGAAGTATTTATTCTTTGAGAATAATATACAAAATAAATGTGATCTATGAGCCCAAGATCTAAAATGTGGAGCAGTGGTGTTGCCAATTAGATGAAAATAAGGAACCAGCTAGGATAAATAAGTTTGTGAATTCTATGGTGTCCTTTGCATTTCCATTAGAGGGCATTCTTGCTTCACAAATTCCTGGATTTCTTGTCATCAGAGAGCCTTTTCTTCCAAGGCAGGTCTGCATGATAGGTGGTCCAAACTAGCAAATGGTATGCCAAGTAAGGTAAGAGAAGTGGAGAGGAAACAATATGGCATTTCTTTTTTCCTGCTTTCAAATCAGAAGTGCATACCCAAGGTTAACAGAAAGAGGCTTGGGCCAACACTGTTTTCCTGGGAATTTTTTCATTTCACAGACCTTGTACACAGTACTTCCATGGACTGCCAGAGCCTTCCCCAGGGGAGTCTGAAAGGGGAGACAGTTGATTTTTCAGAGAGATTGTGCAAATGCAGCCAAGCAAACAGGAAGGTGCCTTGAGTCCTAGACAGGGGCCTTTCCTCTCCATGTGCAGTCGCTGGGGCCCTGTGTGTGGGGAACGAAGCCAAGCCTGAAGAAAACTGAGCACCTTCTTTAGCATTCTCCATCACCAGCGCTGCCTCCCCCGCTAGCTGCTTCCGCAGATCCTAATCTGGTCATAACATATACATTGTTCATGTGTACGGATGCACAGTGTGTGTGTGTGTGTGTGTGTGTGTGTGTGTGTGTGTGTGTGTGTGCGCGCGCGCGCAGTTTAATACATGCACACATCCCTAAATAAGTCCTCGGAGCATGCACATGGTGGGACTGAAGTCATTTTTAGAGTGTCCAAGTTTTGGAGTATGAGACACAGGGAACGATGTCAACAAAGAGGTTGATACTTCCTCTGGCTGTGCCTCAAATGAGGGAGACTGAGGAAAGTTAAGGTTTCTGATGGATAATAAGCACCCTGTGGACAATACATACATTTCTGAGTGTGCATATGGGGTGGGGGTAAGAAACCACAAAGAAGTTGCTCCTCGTCATACCAGGGGTGGCTAAGTCTTGATCCTAAAGATCCAGGGTATTACTCCACTGCCCATAGCAGGTCTGACTCTAAAGCTGTGTCTTAGTTCAGGATGCTACAACAAAGTACTGGGTGCCTTATAAACAGCAGAAATTGATTTCTCACAGTTCTAAAGGCTGGAAATCCGAGATCAGAATGCTGGCACGGTCTGGTGCAGGTGAGAGCCCTCTTCCTGGTTGCAGACTTCCAATGGCAGAAAGAGAGTAAGGGAGTTCTCTGGGGTCCCTTTTATAAGGGCACTAATCCCATTCATGGAGGCTTCACCTTCATGACCTGATCTCCTCCTAAAGGCACCACCTACCTACAATCACACTGGGATTAGGATTTCAACCTATGGAATTGAGGGGGTCACACACCTCCAGTTGATTGCACTGTGGGAGTGGTCAGTGGTGTGGGCTCATGGGCTCTTTTGAGCTCTCCCTGGTCACCCTCAGGTGGCTCATTTGAGGCTTCCATGCACCACTCATGGTTTCCTCCCACACAAGAGGATGAAGTTGGACAGCAGTGGGGATTCTTTATCAAGGGGTTGGGCTGGGAAGCCAACCTGTGAGAGAAGGGTGCAAACATGAGATATAAAGCACTCCCTCACTTTGAGCCTAAGATGGCAGTAGCTAGGAGTTCCCCCAATTTGAACAGGAAAATAGTTGTATTTTGCCATGATGAAAGTGTTTCATTTGGAGTGGTTGTAGAAGATCATGTCGAGACAGTAACAGTAAGGTAGCTTTGATGAGATTCTTAAAGTACAATGCTGGCAGAGAACTAATGAATCTTGGGGGAAATCAGATGACTAAACTTGTCTCTAATGGGTTTAAGTTAGAGACCCTGGGCAGGGAAATCAAACCTTCAGCAGGAGGGTGAGAGGGCAGGGGGGCAGGGCCTGCGAGCAGTCCCTTTGGAGAGATCATGATGCAAAGTAGTAGTAATTATAGCAATGGGAGGGGAAAGCCTTGTTCTCCCTTGCAGCCATAAACCCCTGGTTTTACAACTGAAGCTCCTGGCCCTGGTTTGCATTTGGGGCTCTGCAGCAACAGAGCACCTTTGGCCCAAATCTCTCACTTTCTATTTTTAAAAAGCACAAATTTCAGAGTACAGGGGAGCCTATAATTTACCCAGTACTTGAAACAATTAAATCCACCCCAAGGCGTGGATGAAACTCAGATCCTCCTGCACAGGTTTTGATGGTACTACTAAAGCACTTAAGGTGCTCTTTTATGTGCAGTGTAATCACCGTGGTTCCCTCTCAGAGTACATTTTATGCCTCACATAATATAGCGTAGAAATAGGTGTGCTCATGGATACTGTGGAACCTAAAGCTAGGTTCTGTTTATAGGCCTTCGGCTTGCAAAACATGGGATGGTTTGCCAACTTTGGAACCCCCTGGAAACCTGTGGATTTGGAACTCCAGATAGGATTCCTTTTTTTTTTTTTTTTTTTGAGGTTCAAGCTCTTTTTACTTTTGGCACAAATATGACTTCCTGTTTCTAAGAAAGAAAAAAAAAAAAGCTTTAAAAAGTTCCATTAAAAGAACTCCTAAAGAGCCCTGGACATCCAGTGGTTTTTCACAAAACACTATTTTGATGAGTTAAGTGTAAATGTATCAGAAACATATGGATTAAATTTCCCTTGAAACACGCAGGGGTTTGAAAAAGGAGGGGGAAAAGCAGGCCAAACACACTTTAGGGTTTTGCCGAACCCAAAACATTCGAAAAGTACTTTGAGCTGTTTGAGTAAGTCCAAACCTACAAGCTGGCCCACCCGGGATGGCAACAGTAAACTCGCAGCCAGGCAGACACTCATTTCCCAAACTGTGGTGCTGTTTGTATAGGCAAAGAGACAAGGAGTTCATGGTGCAGCACTGTAACCCGGAACCAAAGCAGGGGTTGCCCAAACCCCTAACGGGGCACATGCCTCACCTCCTTGCCCAAGTAGTTCAGCTCTGAGCAATGCAGAAGGAGAGCAGTTGGCTGTGCTCTTTTGGGCCTGATTACAAAGCACAGTTCCTCGTATATGATATATTACAATTAAATGGGTCCAGATAAAATGAGAACCAACTGAAGCCTTTACTCCAAATTTTAACTGGATCAATGGCTAGGAAACGAGGTGTCCCCCCAACCATACGTGTCTCTCTCTCTTTCCCCTCCAATCACTTCTACTTTGTCCCTTCTTGTCTTGGTTGAGACTAGGAGCCAGAAGTGCCAAAATTACCCCCCAGGAAACACATCCTCACAGATTTCCAGTTCCATTCATAGAAGGCAAAAATTTGAACACGGTTCACAGAAGCACCACAATTTGGAAAGGTCTTTGGGGCCAAAACCCTTTCTTAGGAATCACCCACTTGCTAAGGTTGACTCTGGGGCATGTGGATCATACTGTGTAAAGCAATTGCCTTGGAAAGAGAACAAGGGACCCAAAGCAGCGTGGCAGCTGGACAATTCAGTTTTTCCAGTAAACTAAGAATCCCCAAAGAGAGTAAAGAAATTTCCCCTCTTTTCCCATCCTATTTGCGTTTTTAGATGATGATGTAGGTCTTTTTCCTTTGCTTCTCCAAGATTCCTGTTTTCAGTTGCATACTATACTCCCAGCTATCTAAGACCTGGCCACCTTTTTGTGGATAAGTAAGGAAATAAAACACTGAGAATGCTTTCAATTTCTACAGAGCAAATTGCCCTAGTATAGGCCTTTCTAGTCACACCCAGGCTGCCATCATTTCTTTTTTAAGACTTTTAGGGGATTTCCAGCAATGGGACTATTTATTGGTGGGTAAGCTCAAATAATAGAAAAGCTGAAAAACCAGAAATTCTCAGCCCTTACATGGTCAAAACAGATTTTAACTAGCTTTTAGTTGAAAGAACATTGGCTGGGCATCAAAACGATGGGCAAAAGGCTGCCCTTTGTTTTTCCCATAATTAAGTCAGTTATAGTATCACTTTCTTAGCTTTCCCATATTCCAGAAGGGATGAATGTATATATTACCTGGATAATTGCTGGGAGAATGATGAGAAATGCTTCAGACTTCTTGAGGCAAAGACTCTCAGATTAAAATAATAATAATAATAATAAACTGCATTGTACAAAGCCTAGAATTATGGTGAAATCCAGTAGAGCACTGAGTGTGTTAGAAAAATTGCTTCATTCTTACTTCCTGGTAACCTACAATTAATAATAGTAATTATTTATGTGGTACTTGCTATATGCCAGGTATTTTAGGTGTTTTATGCATATTAATTTATTCAATCTTCTCAACACTATTAATAAGTAGGGAGTTTTATTATCATGATGGGGAAACCAAGGCACAGAAAAGCCGTTTGCCCAATTTTCCAACATAGTTTGGCAGAGTTAAGCTTTGAACCACAACAGTCAACTCCAGAGCTGATATTCTTAATGTCTACAGGGAACTATTATCTTCAGGCAAGACCATCCCAATCCTACTTCTGAGTTCTCTGATCTTGAAAACATCCTCATGAATTATCCTCCCTCTCATGTATTTAACAAGCAAATAATTATGTTAAAGTTAAGCAGCACACACACAAACTCATTTCCCTGTAATTTGCCATCGCACTACTCGCGGCCAATGGAGCCTTCTTCAAACAAGCATGCTTTGTCTTCATGTGGAAAAACCACTCTGTAGGTTGATATAAAGACTTGTTTTTAAAAAAATGTTCATCAGGGGAAAATGGTCTGTCACCTTTAATGAAATGCAAATCTCTAAAAAAAGTCTCTGGAAAAGCAAGGGAAGCATATAGACCCTCACTGACGCTGGTGTAGAAATCAATTCTGAGGGAGAGCTCAAGGTAAGCTCAGGGTCTTGGAGGAGAAAGAGTTGGAATGTCTGGTTTCATCAGGAGAAACTCTTTGCCTGCTGCATAGGTGAATGTGGAGGGGGCTTTTCTTTTACGATGGATGCTGGCATCTGACAGCTTCTTCTCCCACTAGCAAAGCCCCAACAGAAGCAGGAGGGAGCACTTCAGATACTTGGACCTTAGAGAGTGTAAACTGAATGGTTTGCATGTAGGTATTACTTGCAAGGAGAAGACAGCAGGTCTGCCAAACAACACTTAAGCTTCAAAGAGCTGCTGAAGCCCTGTAGCCTTGGGAGGCTATTTTGACTTGAAGGAAAGGTTTGCGGTGAGTTTTGTTTCTATGGAAATGTAAAGCAATTAGGTTCAACAGCGATTGAAAACTATTTCATGAAAAAGATACCCAATGGTATTTCTTTTCATTTCACACTAACGTGTACTATTGTTTCAGGTAGTGACTAGAGAACAATGCATATTTATGCTTATTTTTAATTGAAGGTTTATTTTATTTTAATTATAACAGCATTGATTGGACTGTGTACCATAATGTGAGTCATGTTGCCCGAGGAAAGCCTGCGATTGTGTGTAAAACACCGTGGTTCTGCTGGAGGCACCATCTGAACTTCAGATTGAGCTTCCAGGATGACAATGACACATTCAGACTTGCCTTAAAAAAACATGGTATTGATGATTGTCCTACCTTCAGCTCTTTAAAGGATGAATGGCCTGCTTGCCATAGGCTGAAAATAGGGTTGGGAAAATGCTCCCCAGCATTCACCACTCTCTTTCCAGTTATAGGAATTTCTTCACTTCCCGTCTATCTCTTTCTATTGGGCTCCGCCTTCCCCTTTTTAGGATGGCTTCTTTCTTTCTGACTGTGTCTCAAACAGTTTACCTGGGCTTCTTGTGAAAATGCAAATTCCGAGCTCATAGGTCTAGGGTGGAGCTCAAGATTCTGAGTTTCCAACATGTTGAGGCTCATGCTTCTCGTTCAGGGATCACCCTTGGAATGGCGAGTAGTCCATGACCAACGTGTGTGTGTGTGTGTGTGTGTGTGTGTGTGTGTGTGTGTGTGTGTGTATGTGGTAGATGGTTAGTAATTGTAATATTTGCCTGATTTTTCCTCCTCTTCTCAAATATTCAAATCTAATAATTGAAATTTTTTTTTTAAATCTCATTTTCTCAATTCTAATCCACACACTTCCACTAGATTTAGGCAGTTAATCTAAGCAGGAAGTTAGGAAGAGGATTTTAAGAGAATAAAAGCTCAATTCTTATTGCTGATCAATGTATGGTTGGGCTTTCACACTTGTTTAACAAATGGTGCTGACAAGGTAACAAATCCATCAAAGTTACCAAGGGTATTTGCAGCACAGAGCCATTCCTAGTATTTCTCCTCCTACCCCATCATTAATGGCATTAGTTCCCATCTCTTTACATCTCCCAAACACATTTCTCAGTAAATTAGGTGCTTGGGACAAGTGACCCTCTTTGTACCCAGAACTATCATGTCTCATTGCTGTCCATACATACAGTGATATTGCCTTAGTTCTGCCCACTGAACATTTACCAGTTCACTCTGATACAGTTAGGTCAGTCCTTGAGCAAATTTTCCTTGGGCAAAATTCAGAGTTCAAGTAAAGGGCAAGCTATACTTTGAGTCAACTTTTCTTCATTTGCTCAAAGATGAACTGAGAAAATAGTGACTCAATTTTTCCATCCTCATCTTCTTTCTTTTATTCTTAATACTTTATCCTCTTTTTTCTATTAATAAAAATAGCTGAGACCATAAAAGTGAATGCAAGTGAATATATTATTTTATCAACTGTGGACCAGTGGAGAGACAGGCAGACTATATTCTGTACATGATGATTCAGGAGAACAACTGGGGCCTGCAGGGGACAGAGCCGGAATCTTTCCTGAAATCCTTAATCCTGGTGTAGCCTGATAGTTAACGTAACTCTTCCCTGTTGACAAATGGTGTAGGGACAGTAAGGCTATAGACGTGGGCCGAGGGGGAAGAAACAGGGGCGATAAGTGGGGTGGAGGCTGGTTCTTGGGAAGGAGGAGGCAATTCATGGAGAGAGAAACAAAGATCATTTGTATGATACAACTGATGACTTAGAAAATAACAAGGAAAGCGAGGAGCGACCAGTAAGAAGGAAGTTTTACAACTTGGCCCTTAAATGAAGCTGAGTTTAAACATATAATTTTGGCCAAAGTCAGATTATTGAAAGAGATAAGTCTTTATTGCTACTGAGGTCACAATTAAACAATGAATTTTCTAATGGGAAGAGAGTTTAGCAGTTCCTTAAGAACGCCAACATGTTGAGGGCATAAAAGAGAAGTGTTTCTCAAACGTGGTACAAATGGACTTGCTAGTGCCTGGGAAGGAAGAGAGTGCGAGTACGGGTGGGGGAGGGCGCTGCCTCTGGAGGTTATTTCTGCCCAAAGGTTCTATAGGAATTGACACTTACATAGGGCATTATGTTTTTCTAAATTTATCATTTGCTTTCTGAAGTCTCACTCCATAGAAGACACGAATGTAACAGAACTCTGAAAGCCAAAGACTAAAAGGGCGGTCCTTTCTCTTAACATTTCATGTTTTCCTCCTCTGTCATGTTGAGAGTATCTTGGCAATTCAGAAAAAATAAAAATAAAAAAGAAGAAGTAATTTTTCTACAGCTTTTGATTAAAATAAACTGTTATTTTGGGCTATTTTTTAAGTTTTAGAAATAGAAAACATTTTAGAGACAATATAGTTTTATGCTCTTATTTTATAGGAGAAGGGAGAGAAGTAGCTAAACTCTGGTCACATAACTGGTGAGTGATTAGAACTTGGTTATTTTTCTAATACTCTTAGCACAGTATTCTTTTCTCTATACTTTAACAACATGTATCTGCTTTCTTTTAGCAATGTTTTGCTTAAGTGTAGAATAAAGTCTTCTCTGAAATAAGAACAGGGTAAAAGAAACAAGGTCCATATATAAAGGATGCTTCTATTTGGTCATGTTGGTTTTTTTTATGGGACACTTGGAGACCTCTAGCAACTTTCAGCACTCCAGATGGCTGATTTGCCTCAGAGATTAATTAGGAAATGATACAGAAAGTACCGAGGCATTGGTTTTGGCATGTTTCCTAGTCACTTAAACTGTCTATGTAGTACAACATTCCCATTGGGCACTTCTGACTTCATAAAGGCTTGGAGCTTATGTGCTTTTTATGAATTTAGACTTTCATTCTGACCCATGATCTATGAATGCTTCCGTGGGAAGTACTCCTGATCAGGACCTCATCCATTAGGGAGGAACCGATCAATTACAGGCACACTGTCCTTTACACAGAGCAATAAGGCCCTTGAGACCCCAGTTAGTGCTCCATCTTTGAGGTCACTTTGCTATTTCCCCTCCAGCTGATTTCAGCAGCTGATATAATCTAGAACCTGCAGGGCTGGAAACTAAACAACTCGGCTTCAGTGTTCTGGGCTTGAACCTGCTTTGGCCTGTGGGTGGATAAGATGACCTCATAGGTCTTTTCCATTTTCAATTTCTGTGAACCATTGTTCTTGGGAATAGATGATTCAATAAACTAATACATATTTGTGTTTGCCCACTCTCTATTCCTTGTATTTGTTATATTTTACTTGGTTACTCTGGGAAGAACAAATACATTATGTAAGTCCAGAGACACTCAGAGGTCAAAATCTGCAAAGGGCAGAGTTCGAAGGAATGTGGCCAAGAAGGAGAGAAAAGAGGAAACCTGAGCTCACAAGTGCTTTCTAGATGTTCCCAGAGCAAAATTTCAGAAAAGTACTCGGGTGTAATGTCTTCTGGTGCAATGGAAAAAAATATATAAATATGGAGACAGAAGACCTAGCTTGAACTGATACTTACTGGCTTCTAATGATTTTAGCTTCCACACAGATAATGGATTCAATCATAGTTACCCTGATTATTTCAAGAGGGTTGGTTTGATTATCATATGCGAAAATATGTGCCTGTATATTATAAGTATAAAGTTCTATATAAATTAAGGATATTATTCTTGTTGAATGAAGTGATTGTTATACTTAAAAATGAATAGAAAAGTCTGTGTAGAAAGAGCTATGCCAAAACAGCTGTTTTCTAAAATTAATTTTGGGAGAAAGGACCAAAAACTGACAGTAGGAAATTAAGTTTCATCAGTGCACAGGAAGAAAGAGAAATAAAACCTCAAATGTTCTCATCTTCTGGTGTATTCAGTCTGTAAGCCAAAGTACATTTCAAAATCTAAGAAATACTAAAAATCACCATTGATCTTTTTTCTTATGATGTATGACTCCTAGAAATTTTTAAGTAATACTCTAAGTGGTAGAATATTCAAAGAACCTGATTGCAATAATGTAATTCAATATAGATTTTTCTGAGCTGCTTCAATGTGCAAGACCATGACCCAGACCTAGAGGGAAAAATTATTCCCTGCCTTCAAGTATTGCCAATTTAAAGGGAGAACATGAGTTTATAAATACATTGAATGTTTTCCAGGGGTTAAAATGGGTCAAAATGATTCTCACAGAAAAAGTTTTTCTTTGTCTCTATGACCTCTCAATTACTCATTGGTATCCAGGAGTTTTATGAGTGACCCACTCTCTAAACCATTAGCCACCAATATTGCAAACTCCATTTTTGTTCTCTCCTATGTCAGCTCATTGTAATAATGCCTTCTGACTTTATTACTATAAAACCCATTGAAGCACCTGCTACTGCTGGCCCTCAGAGGGGCCTCGGCTATTGGTCCCTGTTTGAGGTGCTACTGCTGCCCATAGGTGTCTCTACTGCACTAATACAGCACAAGTAACATTAAATGCATAAGTCAGACAGGTGTTTAAACAAAGTAGGAATGCCTAGTAGGAACCTATTGATTCTCTTCAGCTAGGAGCTATGAAATGCTTTCTCTGAACAAACACATCTATTGTTTACTATGAAACATGAATACATATCAACAGACAGAGAGGGAATGACATCCTAGAGTTATGGAAATGTATGGACAAAAGCATAGTGAGAGTTTATAACATCTGGTCTAGAAAAACAAAGTAGGGACCTTTCTCAAAAGCAGCGTAGTAGGGTATGAAGAACAAAAGAAGTTTAAAACAAGGGCCAACAGTCTATAAAAGATGAGATGTGTGTTTCTACTTTTCCATCATTCCACCTTCCTACGGAAGAATAAGAGGTAGAGATAATAGTATTTCCCTGCTCATTAAACTTGAAAACAGGATTTGAATTAAAACCCCTCCGAGTGAAGTCCAGAGGTGGCGAAGAAGTAATAGTAAGGTCAGAAAGTAATGGAGCACATTATCAAAATGCCTGGACCTCTACTCACTGAGGACTCAGAAACCATAACTGTAATCAGCAAGTCACCCGGCGAAAGCAAATACAAACTAAGCTCCATGCATGAGACTTTGGATGGAAATCGCTTCATCATGACCTATGAAGTCTGACACAGCAACTAGTACATTTGATAAATTGGATTCTAAATATCACTACATTTCCCCCAGAGTTGAGTAGTACTGTCATATTAAATATGCAGAAAACATTTGGGTTTTATTAAGGCAAAACAATTTGTGTTGAGACCCATGGTCCTATATACACACAGTCTTTACTCATTGTAAAGCAATGCGATTACCTGGCATTGTCAACTGTGACATTAGGGTGAGTAGAAGGCAATCTTTCGAAGAAAGAAAATTGTTTCCTCTTTTGAGTCACAGACTCTTGTGTATTTCTTTGTTTATGCTATGCTCCACCCCACCTCCCCAAACAACTCAAAAAGTGTGCGTATTAATTTATATTCTCCTCTAGCTACTCCAGCAGTGCTCTTCTGGTTGGGTTTTTTCTCCCGCGTGGTAGTCTATACTCTATCAGTTGTGCTCTATATTAAATTGTAAGTTCTGAAATGATACGGACTACCATGGTATTGTTTGAAAATTGACTGAATTAATACTTTTAAATTATAGTAATCATGATAATGCTGTCTTATGTTCCACATCATCCACTTTGGCCAGTCAGTGTAAAAAAAAAAATGCATCTTTTGGAGCAGCAGAGGATTTGAAAATATCCCAGAAATTTTCAACACAGTCAGACTTCTCTGCTCATGTACTCCTAGAGAATTTCTCATTGTCCTCTCTACCAGACGTACCCATTCCCACAACACTTCCCACAACACTTCCCACACAGGCAAAAAGAAGACGGCAATAAACATAATAAAAATAGTTCTGAGGACATACTATGCCTGCACTAAACAGTTCCCATAGATGACATTTATTCATCCCAGTAGTTCAATGATCCTCACATTAAAGACACAGAAGCTGAGGCTCTGGACAGGTTAAGTAAGTGTCCCAAGGCCACATGGCAAGAATGAGGCTGGATGGGACTCAAACCCAGCTCTGCTGCCTCCCTAATCCATACTTTTCAGCAGGACACTCTCAGTCTCCTCCATTCAAACAAGAACAAGGCTGAGCTGTGACTGGGGATGACAGGGCCAAGGGTTTATCACTGTAAACTTTGGGGCTGCTATTATTCCATCTTTTTTTCTAGTGACATGAATGATAAATGTAGAAATTAGCTCAAAAGACTTCTGGAATATGTTAAGACATTGGTTATAATATCATGGAAGACAGTTCTTAAAAAGAGAAATGCAAACTATTAATAATGGAATGAAGGTTAATAGAAAAAAAGGCAAAGATTTAATCCAAGCAGTAGAATACAAACTACGGAATGACTGGTTGACAAAAGCTAATCCAAAAATGATCTGGGAAACAATACATATATTGTATTACCTTTTTTGAAAAGACAGGAAAAGAAAAAGGAAAAGATTAAGGCAGTTTATGGTATAAGACTGAACAGAAAGAGACTAGGAAAATGAGCTTTTTTCATATACTCAGAAATGGTAAAGCATTTATTAACATATTAACTGCAAATTTGATTTACACTTAAAGATAGAGAAATTAAAATGATTTAGAGAAAAACTACCAAAAGATGGAAGAAATTGAAGATACAAATTATGGGTAAACAATGGCATTTGAGTTGTTCAGTTTAGAGAAAAAGATCAAGAGTAGTATTCACTGTATGCCTAATATCTCTATAAAAATTGCACTTTTTTTTGTCTTCTACTTTTACAGAGGGTAGAAGGATCAGTTTTCATTTCAGATTTACCTCATTTTAGGTAAAGAAGTTTTCTTTTATGAAAAATTGTATGTAAATCAAGAATATTTACCAAAATCAAACTATGAACTAAAAAACAGGATGAATTCAATTAATAGATTCAATTTGGAAAGAAATTAAAACCCCAAATTATTATTCTTTTATGGCACTGTGAACAAACCACAGGTTCCCTTTCTACTCTCAACCCTACTTCCTCCAAAAAACCTCTGTGAGTCAGTTCAAGCTATGACTGTTATAAATTTTTCTAAAGCAATGGAAATGGAACAAAATCAGAACATCAAAATATGCTCCAACCCAACCTGACCTGAGATGATATTCCACTTGGTTTGAGTCCCTGGTGCAAAAAAAAAAAAAAAAATTGAGTCATACTTTAAAAGCACCAGAGAGCGCTTCTATTTCAAAAAGAAATCCTATGGTGGATGCTTTAGAAAAACAAGCACTTTTGTGAAATACATAATCATCCACTGATCTATTGTTTTAAAAATGTTGATTTTTGGAGTCTGGTTTCTTAAACTACCTGATTAGCAATACATTTTTATTAAAATGATGTGGCCAAACTAGGTATAAATAAAACTGGTTCAATTCCCATGCCCACAACTGTATCAAGACAATCTTGATGATTATTTTACAATTAAATTTACTTATATGATTTGGGTGATCATTTGCATGATTTAATTTCTTTTACAGAAAGATAAGTTTGGAAAATTGACATCTTAGACCCTCCACGCTTAGAAATATTAGAAACTTCAAGAAGTCAGAGTTGACCCATTGATTTTACAGTTCTGTGTCAGGGTCCATTGGGCTTATGTGTGTAAAACACCCATGCTAGCTCTTTCCCCTTACCACAGGAAGACTGGGCAGCTCTTCTGCAGAGCAGCCTCAGCCAAGGAGTCAATGCCTTGACTGGTTTTCCTTTACCTGACCACTGGGGTGGTTCTGAATACTTTATGGAATGCGTTCCCTCAAGCTGTGTCCCTTACTCCTCATGGAAGTAAATGTATTTATTTTTCCTAATAAAAATGAAAAGCACCCTTCATGCCACAATTTCTTGTTTTTGCTTTCTGTTTCTTTGAATTTGGTTTCTTTATGGGGTCCTGGGAATATTAGAACGTCATTATTCTATAAGTTTGGAGTTGTACTGGGAGGCTAATTTAAATCAATCCCCAAGCAACTGCAAAGGGATATATGTTAGGAGGGTGTGTTGCTAGTTGTGAATCAGGGGTGGATAAGTGTAACTTCTCTTCCTAAGATGTGATGCCACTTACCCTGATCCCCTAGAGGGGGGACATGTAACAAGCAAATTGTAAGGTGTCCCCTTCTATCCATTTCATCCCTTCTACCTATTAGCCTAATCGTAGTTCTGCGTCTACAAGGAGTTGAGGAGAAATTGGTTACTCAGATATGGGTTAGGCTAGAAATATAAGACCACGTGAAGAAATGGAGCTCGAGAATTTTTCTGACCCTAAAAAATGGGAGATTATTCTATAAAACAGAAGGGCAGATATACATGGAGAAAATGCCAAAATTTACTGCCCTATAAGTGGCATTCAAATTTTTTATGACAAAGAGACTTCTACTCCAAAAGCAAGCTGTCTGATCTTGAGTAAGGTATTTAACTTCTTCCATAATATGTTTTCTTAAAAAAACAATCAATTAGGAATTATCTTTACTCAGTAGTATTATTTGTGGATTAAATTAAAATATAGAAATTGACCGATGCATATCTAAAAGTTCCTGAAGCATAATGGACTCAGAGAACATTAGTTCTCTTCTTTTCTATAAACTTAACTCTTAAAACACACAAATGTATAATATCAATTGTATCACACACTTATTGAATGTCATTGAATGACTACTAAGTACTAGGTGCTTTACATATTTTGCCTGTATTGTATAATTTAACTCTTCCAACAATCCTATCAGGCAAATGATATGATCTGTCTGTCTTCACAGTGAATTAACTGAGACACAGAGAAGGTAAATAGCTTGCTTAAAATCTCACAGCTGGTAAATGGTAGAATCAAGATTTAGTTCCATACACTACAACACAGAAATATTATTACACTTTTTTGTTTCCCCTAAGCCTGCTAACCAAGTATGAACAGTTATCTTTAGGGAAAAGAACCATAGCTGTGCTTCCGTATTTTTTACTCAATGATCAAGAAGATTGATTTTTTTCTGAGTTAATTTAAGAAACCTGGAGATATCTGGGTAATCTAGAAAACATCTGGCCATTTCCTCTGTGACTATCTTGACTGTTAATACTACACTACAATAATATAGTATGTATTCATTTTGTATCTGATGTTTTTCACTCAACAGTATATTTTTGAAGTTCGTTTAAGTTGGGTATGTTACTGTAGCTTGTTTTCAATGATGAATAGACCTCCTGGGAGGAATATACCATGCCTGGACATTTGGACAGTTTTCAATTTGGAGCTATGATGAATAATGCTGCTATGAATATTCTTGTACCTGTCTTTTGGTTCACATGCGCTTGCATTTCTGTTGCAGTAGAATTATTGCATTTTAAGACATGTATTTTCAGCTGTAGTAGATACTACCAGTTTGTGAAAGTGTTTACATGCTTTACACTTCGACCAGCCATGACTTCCAGTTGTTGTATGCCCTCATCAACAACTGTTATTGCAAGTTTTTCCATTTTAGCTATTCTGGCAAGTGTGTAGTGCATTGTGGTTTTAATTTGCATTTCCTTAGTGACAATGAAGTTGAGCGTTTTTTAATATGCTGATTGGCCATTCGTATATCCTGTTTTGTGAAGTGTTGTCTTGGTCATTTTTCTATCAAACGGACCATCTTCTTACTGATTTGTAGGACTTCTGTATATAGTCTGGGTATGAACCTTTTGTTAGCTTTAAGGATTGTAAATATCTTCATTTCTGTGGCTTGCATTTCTCACTCTCTTGATAATGTCTTTTGAAGAATATATTTTTAAATTTAATGAAGTCCAATGTATTAATTTCTTTCCTTCAAGAATAATGCGTTTTGTGTTCTGGTTAAGAAATCTTTCTCTCCCTTGGGTAATGCATATAATCTTCTATCTTATATTTTAGAACTTTATCATTTTGCCTTTCAGATTTAGGTCTATCATGTATCTGAAATAGATATTTGCATGTAATTTGAGGTGGAGGATGTTTCATATTGTCCATATGTATATCCAATTGTCCCAACACTATGAATTGAAAAGATAATCATTTTTCCCATGATTGTATAGTGCCCCCTTTGTCTCCCAGCTAGAGTCCACATAGGAGTAGGCCATATAGATTCTACTTTGTTTTCATAGATCTGTTGATCCTTGAGCCAATATCATACTGTCTTAATTACTGCCATTTTATAATAAGTCTTTTTTTTCAATTATAGTTTACATTTAATATTTTTATATTAGTTTCAGATGTACAATATAGTGATTAGACATTTATGTAATTTATGAAGTGGTCCCCTGATTAGTTTGGTACCCATCTGGCACTATACATAGTTATTACAATATTATTCACTCTATTCCCTATGCTATACTTTACATCCCCATGACTATTTTGTAACTACCAATTTGTACTTCTTAATCCCTTCACCTTCTTAACCCATTTCCTCACCCCGCTCCCATCTGGTAAACATCAGTTTGTTCTCTGTATCTATGAGTCTCTTTCTGTTTTTATTTTGTTCTTTAGATTTCATATATAAGTGAGATCATATGGTATTTGTCTTTCTCTGTCAGACTTATTTCATTTAGCACAATCTAGGTTCATCCATGTTGTCACAAATGGTAGGATTTTATTTCTTTTTTATGGCTGAGTAATATTCCATTGTATATATGTACCATGTCTTCTTTATCCAATCACCTACTGATGGGCTATTGTAAATAATGTTGCACTGAACATAGGAGTACATATATCTTTTTGAATTAGTGTTTTGGATTTCTTCAGATAAATATCCAGAAGTGGAATTGCTGGGTCATGAGGTAGTTCTATTTTAATTTTTTAAGGAACGTCCTGTTTTCCATAGTGGTTGCACCAATTTGTAATCTCACCAACAGTGCATGAGGGTTCCCTTTTCTTCACATCTTTGCCAACACTTGTTTTTTTTATTTATTGATGATAGCCATTCTGACAGGTGTGAGGTGATAACTTATGGTGCTTTTCATTTGCATTTTTCTGATGATTAGTGATGTTGAGCATTTTTTCATACATTTATTGGCCATCTGTATGTCTTCTTTGGAGAAATGTCTATTCAGGTCCTCTGCACATTTTTTTTAAGATTTTATTGGGAATTATAGGGGAACAGCGTTGGGGAATCAGGGAAGGAGAACAGACAGGTAAACAAATTGCTGTTTTGTTCTTCAGTCTAGTTGTGAAGGACGTCACTTCACTGGCCCATGTTGGTATGATCATTGCGCTCTTCCTGGGTGAGGCAGATTGGTCGCCTGTCATTTGTCGGCCACTCATGGTGGCTCATGGCAGCTCTCGCTGGCTGCCGGCCACTCACACTGGCTGCCAACCACTCATGTAGCTCAGGGAAGCCCACTGCAGCCTTGCTGCAACCCACACTGTCGCCAGCGACTCACAACAGCCCAGCTCCAGGTCGAGCTGTTGTTCATCATCTTAGCTGTAGAGGGTGCAGCATCACTGGCCCTTAATGTGGGATCCGAACCGCAGCCCTGCTGCTCAGAGCTGGCGTCCCAAGTGAGCTCTTAACCAACTGAGCCACTTGGCCAGCCCCCTCTGTGCATTTTTAAATTAAGGTTTTCTTTGGTGTTGAGTTGTATGAGTTTTTAAATACATTTTGGATATTTATAATAATTCTTGATATCTGATATCTGGGAAAGCAAGTGCTTTTCCTGGTTTTCCTTCAAATGACCTTAGCGGGGCTTGGCATTAGCTTTTCAAGATCCAACAAAATTCTCAAAAAAAAAAAAAATCAAAACAACACAGTTTAGGATTTGAGGAGGGGAATTGTAGTAAATCATTAAGATTAATTTGGGAGTAATTGACATCTTAACAATATTGATTCTTCTATTCCATAAACATGATATATCCATCTATTTATTTAAGTTTTCTTTTATTTTTGTGCAATATATTTTACAGATTTCTGTATAGAAGTTGAGCAAGGCTTTCTTTAGGTTTATTCCTAGAAACTTGGTAATTTGATACTGCTGAAAATGACATTTTAAAAAATTTAACTTTCTTTTTGTTAGTTGCAATTAAACACAATGTAAATGATATTTTGTATATTGATCTTTATCTAGCAATTTTAAAAAGTTGCTTGTTATTTTGAATTTTCTATATAATCACATCATATCTGAATATTAAGAATTTGTTTTGTATCTTTTCAATACCTGTTACTTATTTTTTTTTTGTAGCACTTATCTCTCTAGCACTTTACTTATGATTTTGAGTAGAAGTTGTATTAGTGGGCATCTTATTCTTGTTCTTGATTTCAAAGGGAAAGCTTTCAAAATTTATTAACGTAAAGTAAGATGTCTGCTATAGGTTTTATGTAGATAGTTGCTCTCCATTGGATTAAGGAAGTTTCTTTATATTCCTACTTCACTAGGATTTTTTTTTCAATCACAAATATATATTAGATCATTTTAAATGTTTTCCTGCAAATATTGAGATAACCATATCATTTTTGTCTATAATTTTCTTAGTGTGGTAAAATACTCTGTTCAATTTTCTAGTGTTACACCAACTTTGCTTTCCTGGTCTAAACCCAAATTGGTCATGATGCATTAACCTTGGCTGGCTCGCTCATAGGGTGTTTAATATTGTTGCTTCTATGTTCATGAGGTATATTCATCTATAATTCCCCCCACCCCCATAATTTCCTTCATGTTTTGTTATCAAGGTTATGCTGGCTTCATAAAATAAGAATAGGAAGCTGCTCCACCTTTTCTTTCTTCTGTAAGTGTTTGTGTAAATAACACATTATTTCTTTCCAAGTGTTTGCTAAAACTCACTGCTAACCTCTCTCAGCCTGGAGTTTTCTTTGGGTGAAGATATTTATTTACAGACTTTATTTATTTAACAGTTATAATATTGTTTATATATTTTATTCCTTCTTTCATCTTGGGTAGTTATATATTTTTAGGTAAGTTGGATTTTTTTTTTTTTTGGAAATTTGTTCATGTTAGTTTCCAAGTTCATTTTCTTTACATTGTTCATGATTATAATGACCATATAATTTATAATCTTACTGGAATACTTTTGAGAATAATTAAACCTGTGTAATTTTTGAAGTGTTTATTTATGGACCTAAGATTGATTTGGTTATTTTGGTGTACTTTTAAAATGGTATTATTGAAAGTCTATTTTCAAGAGGGAAAAACCTTCCTGTAAAATATAAATAGCATATCTGTTTCCATTAACACACACAAAAACTTGTTTATATAGAGTACCTAAGCATTATAAAATAATCTAAAAATATTTGTTCTTAGTCAATCTTCATGTTACTTAATAAGTGTCTTGGCTGTATTTGTCATTAATGTTACGGTATCACTGATAATTTTATGAAGAATATATTTTTTCAGTATTATCTTATTATTTTTAATTTTTCATGTACAGTAATACTTTGCTTAATGATGGAGATATGTTCTGAAAAATGCACCATTAGGTGATTTCATCATTGTGTGAACATCATAGAGTGCACTTACACAAACCTAGATGGTACAGCCTCCTACACACCTAGGCTCTATGGTACAGCCTATTGCTCTAGGCTACAAGCCTGTACAGCATGTTACTGTACTGAATACTGCAGGCAATTGTAACACAATGGTATTTGTGTAGCTAAACAGAAAAGTTACAGTGAAAGTATTGTATAAAAGATTAAAAAATGGCACTTCTATATAGGGCACGTACCACGAATGGAGCTTGCCGGACTGAAAGTTGGTCTTGGTTAGTTAGCGAGTGAGTAGTGAGTGAATGTGAAGGCCTAGGGCATTACTGTCCACTACTGTAGGCTTTTCCCAGTTCCATATGCCATCCCCTTGCTTCCTTCCAACAGGGTCAGACACTGAACATCAATGCTGTCAATGCTGCTCCATGGACAAGGATGTGGGCTGCATTGATTAGAAACATCCAGGAGACACTAGCCAGGTGAGACGTAGGTCACCATAATAGTGACTGTCAGGAAGGAGCGAAAAGTGGCCTGAGGATCAGTAGGAATAAAACATTAAGGTGGAGAGATGAAGGAACATAGAGGATTGTCATGGCAATGTGCTTTTGGCTATTGCATGTTGTAGGAGTGGGAACTTTGTATATTCATTAAAAACAAACAAACAAAAAGAGGGTTTTTACATGGAGAGGCTGAAGAATTGAGAATTCAATATTTTGACTTTGGAAATTTGTTTTTGGTTCCATTGACCCTATCTGGCACAAAGAGCTCTCTCTGGAATTGATGTGATAGAAGAAATAAAATTTATGCTTTACATTGTTGCACGTTGAAAACATTTTCAAAGTCCAGGCGCAGGCTGGCTCTACACCACCACAGAGTGTGTTTCACTGAAGTGGCAGTGACACTTTATACTTGTTAAAGTGGATCCAGTGGGGCCGTGTCCTTCACAGGATCTTAGCTCCTCAACAAATGATTTACAACAATGTGCTATGAAGACCATCAGCTGAAGGGACAGGCTCCTCGGTGCTGAAACAGGTCAGTGGCTGACTGGATGGGGATGTAATCTGTGCCCTCAAAACTGAGCTGGCATGAGTGAGAGGTAATCTATTGCCAAGCCCCACAGATGTTGCTCCCACCAGAAGAAATGAAAATCCTCCTGAACCACATATCCTTCCATTTCTTACAGGAAATTTAGCTCCATTAGAATCTTATGAGATCACCGTCTTATCTGTGGTCTGTCACTCACCGAAACGTAATTATGTAGCACAAGACTGTGACTGTCTGCAGCATTTTCAAAATTGAAAGTCATATTTCTACACATGGAATTGTGGACAACTTGAATTGACTTTTCTTTGTAGATCAAAATAGTTTTAATTGAGAGCACACTACAGGTGTTGAGGTACCTCAAAGATCATAGTAGTTTCCTGGAATACATTTTATTATTATTTTCATAATGAAATGTATAAATATTTCAGTCCAAATATTTTCACAGGTTCTGTCTTTTTGCTTCATTTCAGCATACATTTCTTTGAAAAATATTTTTGCAAGGCAAAATTCATCAAACACATTGTCTATGGTTAGGATTCTTTTGAGCATTCACTAAATTTATATGCTGCAAAATTGTGGGCCTTTTCAATTTCATTCCACTCCAACTAAGAATATAAATTTATTCAATTAGAAATAGGAACTCTATCAAAAGATTTTTATGACAAGTTAAAATATCATAAATCTCAGTTAGAATGTTTTAACGTGAAATCTTGTGCACCATTTGAATTCTCATAGTTGTTTCTTCAGTTTTTCCTTGTTTTTAAAGGGGTTCGTTTATATTTCTTTCTCTTTGAAAGCTTTGTTACTTAATTGCAATTAGTAACTCTGAGAGCTGACGTTTTATGTTGACTATTTTCATTAAAAATTTCCAACTGATTTGGGGGAAAATGTAACCAAATATCAGAACTCTTGTTTATGAAGAACTTCAAAAGTATTGTAGGACATTGAGGTTGAATTGTTAAGGAGTTCTTCAAAAGTTTGAACATTTCCAAAATCTGATAGTGGTTGGCAAAGGCAGAATGTGTGCCTGCCCTGCTATGTTGGTGTACATATATTTAATTCATTATCAAGTTCATCACAAAGCTTTTGTAGTTCATTCTCAAAATTTACATGTATCTATGAGTACTGAAAACTAGAGCTTTTATTTTAATTAGTAGAATATAGCAACTCTTTGGATGTAATTATGAACTATGTATGTATGGCAACCACTGATTAAGACACAAGTTTGAAATTTAGTAAGACTATTGCCTTATATTGGTGTCATGTTTCAGCAAAATTATTTTTATCACAAAAGCAAATAATTTTGCCCTCACTGTTGAACTTTAAAACAAAATTTCTAAGAGCATTCAGAAAATGTCCTATTTTTTACTTTCAACAGAATGAACTCCAAAGCATTAGATTCTGCATAAACTAACTCCCAAGCATTTGACTCTGGGTAAACAAAACATTATTGAATTAACTGATTTTCTATTTGAAGCATCTGATGGCACTAGTATAAAGCCAGCATTTATACATTTGGGAAGTTATTGAACTAATGGAGCCAATATATTCAGAGCTATCACTTCACTTTTCATATGTGCACAAGAAACCTTATATTAAGAAATGAGTGGAATCAATTTAGAACAGTCATTTGATCCAAATGAAAAGTCATGCTTCACAGAATGATATATAAATACACCTCCTGCAGCTGCTTTTGCTAATTTTTGTCTTCCAAAAATCATTTTCTCAAAATAACTATTAATTTTGAAGTAGAATACTGATGTTTTAACAGATTTGTGTCTTCTGTATTTTTGTGGGTTTGGCCAGAAATAGCTCTTAAACTCCCATAATGACTGGTAAATATCAACTAATGTTTTATGTCAGGAACATGTTTATCAGCAACATCCTTAAGAAACTAAAATTTAGTACTTAATTTTTGCCAACTATATATTTTTAAATTCAAAAGTATTTATTAGAAAATAAAAAGCATTACCTAATAGTCAAAGAAGCATTTAGTTATAGAGTTTACTCCATTTGATAACAAAAACATGATAGCAAGAGCGTTTAGGTTTTTCAAGTCTACACAATTTATGGCAGGACCACACAGCACAGCTGTTTTCCCACATAAATCCCTCATTTAACCTTAATTTCTCACTTTTCTCACAGACTCCACCCTTGGCAGCCTGGAAGTTTCATGAATCTCATAGGTTGCAGCATGAGTCATGGCATAACTCACTAGAACACCAAGTAGCTGACAGGGGCAGTAGTGACGAATAGTCTCCCATCTCCACCAAAGCCCGGAGTCAGGTGGTGCTGTCCCTCCTTCAGAGGGCACCTAATTTAATCGGTGAGTTCCTTGCTTGTTGTCTGTGAAAGGAGGTGTTAGTTATGGTATGTCGCGTTAGGGTCAGCAAAAAATTGGCAGGTTATTATCTACCATCTTCAGTTTTATAGTGAGAACATTGCTGAACTATACATCTCTCACACTAGTAGACAAAGCCATGGCAGAAGGTGAAAGGACAAACGGGAGTCGACCCAATCCATCTTGGATGATTTTACTACAAGTACTAAAAATACTTTGTTACAAAAGGAAAACTCAGGTGAAATGGGAAGAAGTTGGGATACCGGTACAAAAGGTGCAAACTAGGACATGCAATACCTTTTGATAAATTCCTCTCTCCCTTCATATTTCCTTCCTTTCCTCACTCCCTCCCTCCCTCTGATTCTATCTTTCTTTCTCTCCCTTTCTTATTTCCTTCTTTCTTTTTCTCTCTCTCTTTGGAAAAATTCCAAGCACCTACCAAGTGAGAGAGACTATTATGATAAACTATAATGTACTTATCACACAGCTTCAATAATTCTCAACACATAGCCAATTTATTTTATCTATATTCTTCCTACTATCCCATTTCCCTGGATTATTTTAACGTAAACGTCAGACACCATTTCATTTCATCTGATGATTTTTTTCAGATATTTAAGGATATTTAGGAGTGCTGCTCCTTTTGCATTTTTGATATTGGTTATTTGTATTTCTCTCATCTTTTCTTGATAGTCTTACCCAGTATTTATTTATTTTGTTAGATGTTTCAATAAACCAACTTACTTCTTTATTGGTATTCTCTATTATTTGTTTGCTACTTCATTAAATTCTCTTATCTTTATTATTTTCTTCTTATACTTTCTTTTTGTTCAACTGGACATTCTTTTCCTAAGTTCTGAAGATGTATACAAGCTTATTGATTCTCAGCCTTTTTTTCCCTAACAAATGCATCCAACAGTATATAATTCTAAATATGACTTTAGTGGCATTTCACAAAATTTTATGTGTAGTTTATTTTTAGTCAGATCAAAATATTTCCAAATTTTCACTGTAATTTTCAGACTCAAGGTCTGAAATGTTGTATTTTCATTTTCAGTTAGATCAAAATATTTTCTAGTATTTACTGGGATTTCTTTTGACATATGGGTAACTAAGAAGTAAATTTCTTAGTTTCCAATCATAGGAGGAGTTTCCAGTTATCTTTTTACTATTGGTTTCTAGCTTAATTGTAATATAGTGAGAAATTAAATATTTTGAAATTAGTTGAGATTTGTTTTATGTATCCCCTCATTCTAGCAGTCAGTTTTTCTAAAAATCTCATATGTGCATAAAAAGAATATGTATTTTGCAATGGTTGGGTGCAGAGTTCTAAATAGACAATTAATCAAATTGGTTAATCATGTTATTAGAATCTTCCACATCCTTTCTGATTTTATCTTGTCTACTTGTTAGGTCAGTTACTGAGAGTGTTAATATCTCCCTCTATAATTACAAACTCAACTATTTCTTTTTACATCTGTCAACTTGTCTTTACACATTTTGAAGCTATATTCTTAGGTGCATGAAATTTATAATTGATATCTATTCCTGGTAAATTAAGCCTTTTATCATAAAGATCCTTTTTATCTTTTATAATACTTTCTTTTTCTTAAGTTTTCTTTGTCTGATGTTAAATAAATTTGTCTGTATACCACCTTTCTCTTGGTTTGTATTTATATGATATAATTTCCTCCTAATTATAGTTTCAACCACTCTGTACCACTATATTCAAACACATCTTTAATAAACAGAACACTAGTAGGTTTTTTAAAGCCAGCTGGAAAGTTTCAATTATTTGGAACATTAATCCATTTAAATTCAAGGTGATTGTTTTAACATTCAGGTTTAAATCTATCATCACATTCAAATAAAAATATTTATTTTATGTATTTTGCATTCTTTTGTCTCTCTTGTCTTGATTTCATGGATTAAATGGGTTTTTTTTCTTTTGTCTTAGAAGTTGTATCTATTCTTTGCTATTGGCAGTCCTATTTGAAAATGATGAAAAGCTGTGAGGCTTTTCTGAGTTTTCTGGTCTTAACTTAATCCAGTTTCAGTGGGATGAGTATCTCAGAGCAAATGAAGAAATAAACAGCAAGTGGTGCTTCCTGAACACTTGAGCAAGAGTGAAACAAAGCTAGGTCATCACAGTGTCGAATCTTGAGTCTTAGCCAAGTTTCTTACTGGGATTCAGACATGTCTATTTTATTTAGTAGACACATGGCTATATTACAGGGGTGGGTAACAGCACTAACTACTTTAGTGAAGGTATTGGCAACCAATAAGGATTAGTTATACTCAGCACCTGTGATTCTGTGGACTGTACAGGCTTCAAAATTACAAATCCATGAAGGATCTGGAGTTGATAAGTAAGGTGATAGATGTCACATTATAGCTTTCATTTTGGTTCTTAAATGTACCCACACCACCTGGAAAATAGGAAAAATACAGATTTCTGGGCTCCATTTATGACATTATGATTTACTAGACCAGGGCTGTAAATGAGCTCAGGTAACTACCTGGGGAGTTATAGAAATAATGGAATAGAGATCCGTGAAGGTCGTTATTGCAATGTCAATGTGCTTACTACATTATAATGACTAATGTTGTCTCACTATTAACCAGCTACACCATAGGGAGTGGACTTTATTCAGAAAAAAGCTTTGCATCCAGAGTAAAGTACCAGATTTCCCAAAACCAGGGTCTATAATCAAATTAATTTAGCTAAGACTCAAATCAAGACCCTGTCTGCATGGAAAGTAATTGCCTCTATTTAATTTAAACTGTAAAAGATGTGCATTTCTCTTATGCTATTTAAACTAATGTGACTCATATAAAGTGGCTGTGTTGATATTGTTTTTAACATCAATGAAAATATTTGTCTATCATATTAAAGCTCCATTAGGCACATACTAGATGATAGGTATTGCATTAATACTGCACATGCAATGTCTCAATGATTTCTACCACAGTATTCTGTATTAGGCATTATAAGGAAACCGAGGCAGAGAGAGATTAACTCAACAGAGCTAGTGAGTAGCCAAACCAATGTTTGAAGTCAGGTTCATCTATTCCAAAGGCTATAATCATTCCAACCTACAACACTGCCTTTAATCATGAGAATTAATGAACATGTTAGGAAGAAAATGTTGTGATATGGGATTTATTTACAGACTAAATTGGGTACATTCACCTCTAATTTTCCTTTGCCAGGGCTGGACCATGGCTGTTACAAAAAGTACCTAGCTTTGGAATGGATAGAGTTTCACCATAAAAACACTGGGGAGATTTGAGAGAAATTCTAACCAGGTTTCTAACTGTTATGCACATTTATTTAAAACTTTAGGATACATAAATCAACATAGGTCTTGTCTGTAACAATGAATTCATTTTAAGATGACAAAGAAACCCAGGAGTCTCAAGAATATGTAATATGAAGACAAGGAAAGCACTGTTACTTAAAGTAAAAAATTATAAGCAAATAAAATGATGCCTTAGAGCCAAAATATGTGAACTTATGGGTAGAGAAAGAGAAGGAAGTAAATGAGGAAAAGGTAGAGAAAAATATATAGAAAAAAGAAAAACTAAGTAGAGCAGAGGAATCTAATAAAGTCCACTTCTGTGAAAGAAGTCCAAAGATCTAAATATTGACTCTATTCATAAGAAGTTAGCAACATTTAAATATTAGGTTTTCTCACTTATAAGAAAAAGGGAAAAGCTTAATTTTTTTTTCCTTTTTGCTTTGAGGATATGTTTCTATGCAACTGCTGCTGTATAAGTATTAACTTTTGTATATTCTTCTAAACATAATAATACTTTTCAACTCTTAGCAGATTTACAGTGCGTTCTAGGTAGAACTAGGGCTTGACTTCACACATTGCAGAGTAAGTGGAGTCTTCTTCTTTACATAAAAAATTAAGTTAAAAAAATAAAAGAACAAAGAAAATGGCATAAAAAAATGTAAGAGAAGCCTAGAGTTAAATGCTAACTGGATCACCAATTAATGAGCTTGTTTAAGAAATGAGTAGAGAGAGAGCCAAGATGGCGGAGTAGATAAACACTGTGCCTGCGTGCTTCCATGAACACATCAAAATTACAACTAAATTATAGAATAATCAACCTGCAGAACAACCTGAAGTGTGGTTGGACAGAAGTTTTATAACTAAGGGTATAAAGAAAAAGCCACATTAAGGCTAGGTCCCACAGGGCACCTACTACATAAGGCCACCCAGCCAAGACTGGGACACACAGAAGATCTACCTAGTACCTAGAAATAAACACAGAGAGGCAGCCAAATTAGAAAACAAAAAAATACACCCCAAATGAAAGAACAGGAGAAAACTTCAGAAAAAGAACAAAAAGAAATGGAGGCAAGCAACCTACCAGAGTCCAGATTCAAAACAATGGTTATAAGGATGCTCAAGGAACTCAGTGAGAATGTCAACAAGGAGACAGGAAGCATAAAAATGGACATGGAAACAATAAAAAAGAACCAATCAGAAGTGAAGAATACAATAATTGAAATGAGACTGCACTAGAAGGAATCATCAGCAGACTAGATGAAGCAGAGGATTGAATCAGCAATTAGAAAGACAAAGTAGTGGAAAACACCCAATTAGAGCAGCAAAAATAATAATAATAATAATAATAATAATAATAATAATAATAATTTAAAAAATTGAGGATCATTTAAGATACTTCTGGGACAACATAAAGCATAACAACATTCGCATCATACAGTTACCAGAAGAAGAGAGAAAGCAAGGGATTGAGAACCTATCTGAAAAAATAATGACTGAAAACTTTTCTAATTTAGTGAAGGAAATAGACATACAAGCCCAGGAAGCACAGAGGGTCCCAAATAGAATGAACCCAAATAGGCTGACACAAAGACACATTATAATTAAAATGGAAATGTTAAAGACAAAGAGAATCCTAAAAGCAGCAAAAGAAAAGCAACTAGTAACTTGTAAGGAAGCTCCTATTAAATTGTGAGCTGATTTCTCAACAGAAACTTTACAGGCCAGAAGGTATTGGCACAAAATATTCAACATGATGAAAAGCAAGGACCTACAACCAAGACTATTTTACCCAGCAAAGCTATCATTTAAAATCAAAGGACAGATAAAGAATTTCCTAGACAAGAAAAAGCTAAAGGGGTTAATCACCACCAAACCAATATTACAAGGAATGTTAGAGGGTCATCTTTAAGATGGAAAGAAAAAAGAAAAGATAAAATTATGAATAATAAAATGGCAATAGCTACATATCTATCAACAATTACTTTCAATGTAAATGGATTAAATGCTCTAATCAAAAGATATAGGATAGCTGAATGGATAAGAAAAATAACCATGACATATGCTGCCTACAAGAGACTCACTTCAGATTGGAAGACACACACAGACAGAAAGTATAGGGATGAAACAAAGTGTCTCATAAAAATGAAAAAAAAATGCTGGGGTAGAAATAAATATACCAGACAAAACAGACTTCACAACGAAGGTTATAACAAGAGCCAAAGAAGGACCCATTAATCCCACTTCTGGGTATTTATCTGTAGAAACCCAAAATGCTACTACCATGGGACCTGTGTATCCATATGTGCATTGCAGCATTGTTTATAATGTCCAAGATGTGGAGGCAGCCTGGGTGTCGGTTGATGGATGAAGGATAAAGAGGTGGTACATACATTCAATTGAATATTGCTTGAGTATGGAAGGGAACGGGTTCTCGCCATCTTTGGCAGCATGGATGGACATGGAGGGTACTGTGTTGAGTGGAGTATAACAGACAGGGAAGGACAGGTGTAATGTGATTTTACTTATATGTGGAATCTAAGAAAACAAACAAACAAACAAAAAAAGATAGAAACAAACTTATAGATACAGAAGACATTTTATTGTTGCTAGATGAGAGGGGTTTGGGGGTTATGGGTGAAAAAAGGGGAAGGGATTAAGACGTACAAATTTCTTGTTAAAAATAGTTATGGGGATGTAGGGTATAGTATAAGGAATATAGTCAACAATATTTTCATAACAATGTATGGTGCCAGATGAGTACTAGATCTATCAGGGTGATAGATGGGAGGGGGCTGGGGGAAACAGGGTGAAAAAGGTGAAGGGATTAAGAAGTACAAATTGGTAGTTACAAAATAGTCATGGGAATGTAAAGTAAAGCATAGGGAATATAGTTGATAATATGGTAATAACTATATATAGTGTCAGGTGGGTACTAGACTAGTCAGGGGGATCGCTTCTTCAATTAAATAAATGTCTAACCACTATGCTGTACACCTGAAATTCATATAAAATAATATTGAATGTCATTTGTAATTTAAAATTTTTAAATGGGAGGAAAAGGTGAAGGGGAATAAGAGGACCAAATTTCCAGGTACAAAACAAATAAGTCATGGGGATGTAATGTATGGCATATATGGAGTCAATGGAATTGTAATAGATAAGTATGATATCGGGGGTGGGAGGGCAGTAGATGGGGGAGGGGGTTTGCTTCTGTCAGAAGGGTAAAAAGGATAACTATTGCATTGTTCTGTACACCTGAAACTAACAATAAAATATAAAATAATAAAATAAAAAATATACAAAAAAATAATAATATTGTGATAGAATAGTATGGTGTCAGATTATTGCTGAATTTATCATGGTGATCACTTCTTTAGGTATATAAATATTGAATAATTAGGGTGTACCACTGAAACTAATATAATATTATGTGTTAGCTACATTTTTAATAAAAATATTTAAAAAAAAGAAACGAGTAGATATTTCTTCACTTTGTCTAGCCTTATTATGCATTTATTAAAATGACAGAATTCTTTGTGTTCCTTGATCACTCCTTTTATGCTAAGATATGTCTTGATGACCCAATAGCAATACAATAAATCAACTGTGGAATTCAGTCTGTGTGGCTAAAAATCACAGTGGCAGGTATTTTAAGCTAGGCAGGTGGCCTGTTTCCAGAAGTTGTACAATAAAAGAAATAAAGAAACTGGGCAAAAACCAGGGAAGCCATAACTCTCAGGCTGATTAGAGGCTACAGGTCAAGCTGACACTGTCATGATCTAGCCTTGTTTCACCTTTGCATAAGCATTCAAGGAGCACCACTTGCTGTTTATTTCTTCATTTACTCTGAGCTACTCACCACTGAAACTGGATTAAGTTAAACCCATTGGGTTTGTCTTGGAGGCTTCAGAGAACTGTGCTCCACAGCTTTTCATCAGTGCCTCAAGTGGGACTGCCAATGGTGAAGATCTCTCAGGGAGAAATATGTCATCAGAAATTGCAAGTTCTCAGTCACACCTTTGAATGAAAAAAGCAAAATGCAAACAAACAAACAAAACCCCCTCCCTCTGCCTACCCCACCTCAGCTTCTGCTCTTAACAGGGAACTCTTTAAATAAAACAGACAAGCTCTCAAACCTCTCCAGGGTCCCTCTTACCCTTGTAAGGACTGTGTTGCCCACTTTTGGCTATAAGATCTGGTTTTCTTCCCAGTCCCCGGTGGTCTTGGCAAAACGTCATGCAGGTTCCCATGCCACACACCCAGGGAGAAGATTGTGGGGTTTGGTGGTTAGACGGAACGAGCCAGAGAATCCTGTGCTTTAGTCTCTGCCGAGCAACTCAACTCTCTGACCTTGCTGATGAGTCACTTGGATATCACTGACTGAAAGGGAGAATTTGGGGGCAAATATAGGAACCTAGTCTGGAATCCAGATGCTGTTTGTGAGCTGTGTTTTCCCAGATCAAATAAACAAGCACCAAAAGCAGTCATCCAGGCCCCATGGAAAAACAGTATGTGCCCCAGATGCTTTCATGGCTAGTGGGTGGCTAAATTAGGTTCTTGTTGTGTCTAAAGGCATTTGAGTATATAAAAAAAATTATATAGCAAATACCTGGTATCCTCACTCTCAAATTATGAGAACTACTACGTCGTCTTATAATATGTTAGTGGCAAAAAATAAACATAAATTAAAATCCAATTTACCAATAAAAAAGTGTTGCTTGCATATTGTAGAAAAGCAAAGAGCATAAATTCAAAACATTTCAATGTCTTCCTAGACCATTATGGTTATGCTATTCTGGAGTCTCATTGCAATCATCATAACTATTGAAATGAAAACTTGAAGACCCTCAGGTTTCTCAGAAGAGAAACTACATGATTTGAAATTTCTTGTATAACATTCAATCTTGCCGAGAAAAAAAAGTCAATTCCCACTACGTTCTAATTTCTGTCCAGAGGATAACTGACATTTAAGCTCTTTATCTAGGGATGCTTTCTTTTAGAACATTTGTTGGGTTTGGGCGTTCACTTCCCTCCAACTGTGAAGTTCCAGAATAGATGCTCTGGAAATCCCCAGAGAAAGCCAGATTCAGTCATTCCAACCTTTGTTAATTTCTGCTTCTTCCCTATTCATCCTCTAAACCAAACCACTGAAGATTTCAGTGATCATCTCCATGTGGCATCTCTTATCTTTTCAGATATTGGAAAACGCCTTCTGAGTTAGGCAAAAATTTCCCTTGTCCTTATCTTTCCTCTCCTCCTCTTCATTTTCTGGGAGGTGCTCCTTGGCTGATGATCATTTTGATGTCCCTTGCCAACAGGGTAAAGTGTCCCTTAATTTTCTTTCACCTATCTAGGGTCTCCATTAAAGGCCTTCGAGCATCAGTCAATCAGTGTACTATCATCTTAGCAATAATACTGATGGAAGAACATTTGATGTAGAAGTAAAATAATTAAAAGAGATCCAGAGATAGGTACATGAAATGATAATCTTGAGACCACCTAAGCTTTCAAAAGAAACTTTTCCCTCTCTGGGACCTATTTTCCTCATTGTTAAAATGATGGGGTTGTATAAGATGTTCACAGACTTTTCTGAGCTCAATGGATTAGTCAGGGTTCTCCAAAGAAACAGAACCAGTAGGAGATGGATGGATGGATGGATGGATAGATAGGTAGATAGTTAGATAGATAGATAGATGATAGATAGACAGATAGAGATGATAGAGATTTATTATGAGAAATAGGCTCACATGGTTATGGAGGCTGAGAAGTCCCACAGTCTACCATTTGCAACCTGGAGACCCAGGAAAGGATATGGTGTAATTCCATCTGAATCTAAAGGTCTAAGAACCAAGAAAGCCAATGGTATAAATCCTAATTTGAAGACTGGAGAAGATGAGAGAAGATGTTCCAGCTCAAACAGTGAATCAGGGGAAAAAAGGAGACAATTCCTCTTTCTTCCACCTTTTGTTCTATTCAGGACCTCAATGGATTCTATGATGCACACTGGGAAGGGCAATGGACTTCACTGAGTCTACCAGTTCCAATGCTAATCTCAACTAGAAACACCCTCCAAGATACCCAGAAATAATATTCAATTAGGGCACCTGTTAGCCAGTCAAGTTGACACAAAATTAACCATCACACCTACCCTTTAATGATTTAATGATCCCCCCCTTTCATTTAATTCATTTGCTTTTTTTTTTTTTTTTAGCTGAACCATCCTGCCACCTCTTGGCAGCTCAGCAGCAGCTCAGCTCGGGCCAGGAATTGAACCGGCGACCCTGTTGCTCAGAGCTCACACTCTTGAGTGAGCTCTTAACCAGCTGAGCCACTCGGCCGACCCTTATGTGCATTTTAAAAGTAGTTATCTGGAAGATCTTCCTTAGAGTTTGCCTCCTCTAGACTTAAATTCTCCATGGTGAGAATTTCAGGCCAGGTAGGAGCTAAAAGCAAACCGTGGTAGAGATTTTTGGTAGGGTCATTTGAACCTCTGTAAACCATGTAATAAAATAATAAGTAAATCTTTATTAAGCACTTCATACATGCAAGGATTATCCTATGATTTTGAAGTGTGTTAGCTTATTTTATCCTTACAATAATACTGTGAGATAAATATGGTTATCGCCATTTTACAGATCAGAAACCTGAGGAATGGAGAGGTCACATAAATTTCCTCAGGGAACACAGCTGGAAAATGGCAGAACTGAGATGAGAACACAGGCAGTATGGTCAGAAAGCCATACTCTAAAATTGCTGTGCTGATGAGGTCCTCCCACAGTGCTCATACTTTTCTGCTGGCCTCTCATACAAAAATAACAAATCTTATGGTGAAGCCAGCTCTTCATCTATAGACTCCACAATATTATTGGTCCTAAAATTCTACTACAAGCTACAACTTGTTTGATCACTTTAATGTAAGCAAGCAAGCCCTCCATCCCGCTTCCTCCCATCTTCCACATATGACTGACAATTTAGCTCTGAAAATCCACTCAGAGTCTAAAGTCAAAAACTCTGGATCCTAAATATAAAACCTTTCCCTTTACTGTTTCCAACACTTGTAACAACTTGCCCTGATGTATCTTCCAGGCTGAAGCCCCATCTTCTTCATGCAGTCTTTTCTGATTAAAGCAGGGAGCTCATATTCACCCACTTAACGAATAGTTATCAAAGATTTGCTTAGCACCATAATACAACATAGGAGAACCATGTCAAGTAGAATAGTCTTGAACTCACTGAGTTTAAAGTCCAGACAGGGAAACTGCCCAAGAAGCAATTAGTCTCCATGTGCTACAGATATAATAAAATTAACTTACACAAATTTTTCTCATTAAAATGTTTCAGAAAAGCAGGTATAAAAATTATATTTCTCATTCCAATCTTCCCTGTTTCTACAATTTTGTGTTCATTTACAGAATGAGTAAGTCTAAAGATAGGAACATAGAGTATGCACCCACGTGTACACTTCTGTGTACACACACATCATTATTTAAGGAAAAAATAAATGCTTATTACTCATATTTTGATACACAGAATAATGTATTTCTCCTCTTCCCCTGTCTCACATGGTCTTCTTCACCAGCTCCACTGAAATCTCAGGCACACCTTCATTGTACCTTAGGCCAGATGTGCAGTGATTAATTTATTCTGAGACATCAGTAAACTTCTTAGTTAAGAGATCTATGATACTTAGAATGATATCAAAATACTTTATAAGTTTTCCTGGAATTATAAGATAGTAGGAATAAGAGAGATGTGTTGGATGGACCCTAGAAAACTCCTTTTATTTTTCTGAAATTCACCTTTAACTTCATAGATCCAGACAGCAATTGCTCTCCAAGTCTTACTATACAGTAGATTCACCAAAAGCCTATTTTCAATTTTAAACTTTTATTATATTTATCTATTCATTCTAATTAATGTTTTTAAAAAATTGATATGAAATTCACATAACATAGAACCAAGGTGCATCCTTCCCTGAACACATTAAAATTACAACTAAATTATAGAACAATCAACCTGGAGAGCCATCTGAAGTCTAGCCAAACAAAAGTCCTATAACTAAAATTAGAAAGAAGCAGCCACATCAAGACTGGTAGGAGGGGTGGAGACGTGGAACAAGCCCCAAACCTCTGTGTGGTGGTTGAGACTAAGGAGGGCTATCTCTACCACAGAAGTTCCCCCCGGAGGAGACGGGAACCCCAGACCCTCACAGTAGGCTCTCCAGCCTGAAGTACTGGTGTCAGGAAGAGGGGACCCCACAACACCTGGCTATAAAAAACAATGGGGATTCTGACCATTCAGGTGGGATGGAAGGCTGCAGAAAACCCAGATGCAACATTCAAATGGCCCGCGCACAGACTCAAGGTCTCACAGGCACTCACCTTTGGCTCCAGCTGAAGGATGGTGAGTTGGGAGGCCTCGGAGACATATAGGGTGCAGAGTTAAATGTGTGACTTCAGGGGGAGAACTAGAGAACCGCTGCCACTTTCCCTGTAAGGGGTCTTCCTCCCATGCAGCTGGCACGTGGGCACCAGTTTTTTTTATGTTCTACCCTGACAGGTCAAATATGAATCTGATTGGCCTGGTGAGCTCTATTGCTCCACTCTGCTGACTCAGCTGGGACCTTGCCCCATCCAATTCATGCACTGCCAAAGGAACTTTCTCTAGGAGCAGCCAGACCCTCCCACATTGCATTCTTTCTTGGTAAACTATCAGAGTCCACAGGTCCCAGATGGGTGACGACTGGCCTCAGTGTGCTCTAAGACTTTTTCTGAGTTGCTCCAGGCTCAGCACTAGTACCAAAGCAGAGTCTATATCAACTTGGTGACCACAATTCTTCCCACTCTAGTGATTCCCTGAGACCCTGCCTCACCCAACTTGCATACTGCATGAGACTTTATCAGTGGCTAAACCTTAAGGGAGCCAGCAGCTGGCATCAGGCCTCCAGGTGTCCTGGCTTTTTGCAGAGTTACCCCAGGCCTCATATTGATGGCAGCTGTCCTCGATTTGCAATGTGGCCTCTCCCACACACCTCCAGGTTCAGCACGGGCAGCAAACAACCACAGATAGCTTTGTAGCTGCTACCAGGTAGCAGTCCCTGGTCAGCCATAGCAGTAGCTGACCTGAGCCTGCACTGGAGCCCCTCCCAAGAGGCCCCAGAACCAACAAACTTGGAGGTTGGCTTCAGACCACAGGAGAGCACCACCTAATTAGCCCCACAAGTGTCACACACACAAAGTGTGGTTTCAATAGGCACCAGAGCCTGCTGGGGCAAATCCCACTCAGTAAGCCTCCCACACAGCAGCCCATAAGTTGTAGACATGGCCAAACCCCACAACTAGTTTGCATGAGGGTCAATTCCACACACTGACATGTCAATAGCACTGAAAGTTCAACTATAACAGGGGAGCACATGCAGCCCACACAAGGGACACTCCTGGAGTACTGGCTCAGGTGACCAGAGAGACTGCCACTGGGCCCCACAGGACACCTATTACATAAGGCCACCTGGCCAAGACTGGTACATGTAGCATATCAACCTAATACATAGAAACAAACACAGACAGGCAGCCAAAATGAGGAAAAAAAGAAATGCACCCCAGATGAAAAAACAAGAGAAAAATCCAGAAAAAGAACTAAATGAAATAGAGGTAAGCAAACTACCAGATAAACAGTTCAAAATAATGGTTATAAGGATGCTAACAAACTTAGTGAGAACTTCAGCAAAGACATTGCAAGTATAAAAAATGGACATAGAAACCATAAAAAAGAACCAGTCAGAAATGAAGAATACAATAACTGAAATGAAGAATGCACTAGAAGGAAACCAGCAGACTAGATGAAGCAGAGGATTAAATCAGCGATTAGGAAGACAAAGTAGCAGAAAATGTCTAATCAGAACAGCGAAAAGAAAAAAAACAATCAAAAAACCAAAATGAGGATAGTTTAAGAGACCTCTGGGACAACATCAAGTGTAACAAGATTGACATCATAGTGTTGCTAGGAGAAGAGATAAAGCAAGAAACTGAGAACCTATTTGAAGAAATAATGACTGAAAACTTTCCTAATCTGGTGAAGAAAATAGATATACAAGTCCAGAAAGCACAAAGAGTCCCAAACAAGATGAACTCAAACAGGCCCATACCCAAACACATTATAATTAAAATGGAAGTGGCTGAAGATGAAGACCGAATCCTAAAAGCAGCAAGAGAAAGTAACTAGTAACTTGTAAGTGAGCTCTGATAAGACTGCCAGCTGATTTCTCAACAGAAACTTTGCAGGCCACAAGGGATTGGCACAAAACATTCAATGTGATAAAAAGCAAGGACCTACAAACAAGGGTACTCTACCCAGCAAGGCCATCGTTTAGAATCGAAGAACATAATATGAGCTTCCCAGACAAGAAAAATCTAAAGGAGTTCATCACCACGAAACCAGTATTACAAGGAATATTACAAGGAATGTTAGAGGAACTTCTTTAAGGCAGAAAAGAAAAAAATCAAAATCATGGTTAATCAAATGGCAATAGCTACGTATCTGTCAACAATTACATTCAATGTAAATGGATTAAATACTCTAATCAAAAGACATAGGAAGGGATAAGAAAACAAAACCCTTACATATGCTGCCTACAAGAGACTCACTTCAGATTGAAAGACACACAGACAGAAAGTAAAGGGATGGAAAAATGTATCTCATGAAAATTAAAAACACAAAACAAAACAAAAAAAGCTGGGGTAGCAACACTTGTACCAGACAAAATAGACTTTAAAACAAAGGCTATAAGAAGAGATAATGATGGACCCAGTAATCTCATTTCAGTGTATCTATCCAAAGAAACCCAAAATGCTACTTTAAATATACATCCATATGTTCATTGCAGCATTGTTTACAATGGCCAAGATGTGGAGGCAGCCTAGGTGTCCATCAATGGAAGAATGGTTAAAGAGGAGGTGGTACATATATACAATGGAATATTGCTTGGCTATGGAAGGGAATAGGTTCTTGCCATCTGCTGCAGCATGGATGGACCTGGAGGGTATTGTGCTGAATGAAGTTTGTCAGACAGAGAAAGACAGATGCAATGTGATTTTGCTTATATTTGGAACCTAAGAACAAAATTAACAAACAAAACAGAAATAAACATAGATACAGAAAACATTTTGATGGTTGCCTGATGGGAAGGGGGTTGGGGTGGGTGAAAGGAAAAGGGATTAAGAAGTACAAATTGGTTGTTACAAAGTAGTTACGGGGATGTAGGGTATAGCACAAGGAATATAGTCAATAATATTGTAATAACTATGTATGGTATCATATGGGTACTAGATTTGTTTGGGTGATAGAAGGGGTGTGGGGGGCTGGGTGAAAAATGTGAAGGGATTAAAAAGTATAAATTGGGAGTTATGAAATAGTCAATGGGATGTAAAACAGGGAATATAGTCAATGATATGGTAATAACTATGTATAGTGCTAGGTGGGTACTAGACTAGTCAGGGAGATCACTTCTTAAATTATATTAGTGTCTAACCACTATTCTGTACACCTGAAACTAATATAAAATAATATTGAATGTCAACCATAATTGATAAGTTTTAAAAGGGGGAGAAAGGTAAAGAGGGCTAAGAAGTCCAAATTTCCAGGTATCAAACAAATAGGTCACGGGGATGTAATGCACAACATGGGGAATATAGTCAATAATATTATGATAGTATGGTATGGTGTCAGGTGGTTGCTGGACTTATCATGGTGATCACTTCCTTTAGGTATATAAATGTTGAATAACAATGGTGTACCCCTGAAACTAATGTAATAGTGTATGTTAGCTGTATTTTTAATAAAAACTAAAAAAAAAGAAATTCACATAACATAAAATTAACCATGTTAGAGTGTACAATTCAGTGGCATTTAGTACTTTCAGTGTTGTGCAACCACTACCTCTACCAAAACATTTCCATCACTCCAGAAGGAAACTCTGTACCCATTACTTATTTGCACCCTTCTTCCTTCCCTCCATCCCCTGACAATCACTAATCTGCTTTGTCTCCATGAATTTGCCTATTCTGGCCATTTCATATAAATGGAATCATATCATATGTGACCTTTGGTGACTGGCTTTATTTACTTAGAATAATATTTTGAGGTTCATCCATATTGCAGCATGTAATAGTACTTCATTCCTTTTTATTTCTGAATAATATTCCATTGTACAGATATGCCACATTTTATTTATCCATCCATCCAGTAGCAGACATTTGGGTTGCTTCCACTATTTGGCTATTGTGAATAAGGCTGCAGTGAATGCTTGTGTTTTTGTGTTTTTGTTCAGACATATATTTTCTTTTTCTTCAAGTATACATTATGATTAATTATATAATATATATACTTAACTATATTCACTGTGGTGTACATTAGGACTCTAGAACTTATTCATCAGAAAGTTTGTACCTTTGATTAATATTTCCTCTTTTATCCTACCCCTCAGCCTCCGATATCCACTATCCTACTTTGTTACTATGAGTTGGAGATTTTTTTCTTTTAAGATTCTACGTGTAAGTGAGATCATGCAATATTTATCTTTCTGTGTATAAAAGCCTATTTTTTAGATCTTCTAAGCATGTCTCGTAATTAAAGACTGTTCCCACTGTTTCTGATACTCCCTCTCCTCACTTTATCAGCCTAATTCAAGTTCCTTCAAGTCTTGATTTAGATGTACTTTCCTCAAGATGCCCTTTTTAACTCTTAGTCTGCCTTAGGTGCTGCGTCTCTTTGCATCTAAAATTCCCCATAATAGTACCTTATTGCTTATCAGTCTTCCCCAATGGTCTGTGAGTCCCCCTGACTGCTGGTGCCACAAAGAATAAATATGACTCCAATCGTTAGCCCAGTGTTGGCTCAGAGCAAGTGCTCATAATTAAGTATAAATGAATGAATGAAATGCATGTTCCTTTTGATTTCTCTTTGACGTAAGGGTAGAAGATTCTTATGAAGTTCTAAATGGAACACAGTGTGTTCCAAACAGTACTACCTCTTAAAGATAGGAACTTCCATTTAACTAAATGCAGCCTCTCAGGGAAATCAAAGATAAAACTTCAGCAACCTCCCAGTTTTTTTTGTGAGTTGCACCCATGTCTTTGAATTCTCATTATCTAAAGGCCTGTCAATGGTAGATTCTCAGATAACAAGATCGCAATGCAGGCATTTACCAATAGAAGGGTCAGCTGTAGAGGTGACTGGGAAAACAGACCCCAAGGGAGGCTGAAGAGGGCTATTTGATCAGCAAAAATATTGTTAAGATAAGAGGAAGGGGATCCAGGCATCTAAAGAGGGGCTTTGACATGATTCCATCAAGGGCAGAGCCATAACTATGTTACCTTGGATTTGGGGGTAATAGCTTGAAAAATATCTATATGGTTCCCCAAAGGCAGTTAATTGTGCCTTTTCAATTTCAAGCATCCAAGTTATTTTCTGTTTTAAGAGCAGAGCAGTTCTGGGGCCTGGGAACTGGGTTAGATGTTTCTCTACTTTAGCATGCACTTGTCCACGTTTGTTCATCTGCCTGTACTAGGAGCATGAGCTGCTAAAAGCACCCAGCCCAGTGCCTGGTACATGGCAGGGGGAGGCAATGAATACTTCAGTAGGTGAATGAGATGGCTAAATGGAGAAAGGACTAATGGCTAAGTGGCTCCTTCACATTTGAAGAAGGAATCTGGTTTCCTTCCCAACCACTTTTTCAATTAACGATCCTGACTCCCTAGAGGAAGGGAATAGATAACTGGAGTGTTAGCCAGCCCTATTCATTCATCTTTTATCCCTCAAATGTCTATTAATCAATCACTCTTTGCACAGCACTCAAATAAACATTAAGAATATACAGATCAATAGGAGAGAGAGAAAAACAACAACAAAACCCTACCTGTAAGGAGTTTATGATATAGCAGATGGATGATTATACACAGAGATCAAATATCGCTGAATGTCACCTAATAGTGAAGGGTCACCTTACGCTCTTGAATCTCTAAACTTAGGAACATTGTTTAGCTTACTGAGAAGAGAATGATCTGAACATAAGGGCCACAAGACCATCTACTGCAGAAACAATCTGAGTTTATGTACTTATTTAGCTTCAACGAAGTTTAATAAAAAAGCAATTATAGAAGATTGATCTTTAGGTGAATATTTAGCTGGCTGAAATTTAATTAAAAAATAAATAGAGAAGGTTTTCTTCCTGTTTGAAGTTTTAGCAAAAATAATATTTTATCCTAAATCACTGGGAAGTCTTTTTTTTCCATTTTTGGCAGCACTTATTATCTATGATGGGACAAGATGGAAAATTCACAAACAGAAGTAAAAACATCAATCATGTTCTCGGACTGAAAACAAGTGAGTTTACCCGACAGGATTCAACTTTGTCTATTTCACAATTAAATGGAGAACTGCCTTTATCCCCTTCCTACTGATTTTGTTTCGCTCTCAAATGACTGTAGGAGAAAAGAAAACAAATAGAAATCTGATGTTTGAGTGTTAGCTCCACAGTTCACGAACTGTGTGTCGTCAGGCACCTCACTTCTGTGGGACCACAGAGTCCTCGTTTGTTACATGAGACAAGCAGGGTGGCTCTGCTCTGGTAGGGACAGGCGATGTCAGAGGTTTGTGCTAGTGTGATCAGGCTCTCATTCTGAGGGAGATACAGGCAGCACGCCTGCCGGGTTCAAAATTCATCTCCTGGGACATGGAATTCCAGGGCTTTGTAAGGCAGGTGGCTGAGCAGCAAGACCTTGGGGCTATACAGTCAGACAGAAGCGGGTTTGGATCCTTGGGCTGGAACTTAACAGAACTTACTGGGCTACATGCTCTTAAGGAAGTTATGTACCTAGAATCTGTAACTGCATCTGTACAATGAAAATACTATTTGTACCTCACGAAGTTGTCATGAGAATTAAAAGAAAACACGAATGAACAAATGTCCGAGTTCTCAATAAATGCTTCTGTAGCCCCCTCTACAAACACAGCATTGGCCAGTATATAGGCAAGGAAGACTGGCGTGTGGCGGGGTCACAGGAGCTTTGCAGGAAATGCACAGGTTTTTCATGCCCCAGATCACCAGAGGGCATGCGCGACCAGGAAAATATATTTTCACGGACTTCAGCAAACCAAAGGTAGGCTACCCCGAAGTAGGACTAGATGAAAGAAAAGAAAAGGAAAGGAAAGGCCTCAGACAAGGGGACCTTGGTTGCAAATACCCATTTTCTAGGTATTTGTGATGCCAGCCATAGCAGACAGGGCTGACTTTTCCAAGAAGGAAACTCCCTCCGCGCTGGCTCAGGGAAAAAGTCCAGACTTCACCCTCTTTCCAGAAAACAAGAATCTCTCAGTTTGTGTTTACGAGAAGATTGTAGGTTTCACTCCAGCTGAAGGTGAAAAGAATGTCCCCCCTCCTCTGTACCCCGCGGAGCCCACAGAATTTGCTGAAGGTGTGGAGGGGTTGTTTCTCTTCTGCCTGCCGGCGTGTTTGTATGTGGGGGGCGCCAGGCGGGACATGTCTCAGAGCTGGGAGTAGCCCCGCGCACTTGTACACTGCGCATGTTGTGCTTAAGGGGTTGGAAGTCGAGCCAGAAATAATTCCCTTTTGAGACATAGCAGGGCAGTTCCTACTGGCTCGGTCAGGGGGTGGCTCCCCTCCATGTGTCCTAGAGGAGCTGCTGCTGACAGACAGCTGGGGTCTTTTAGTTTAGACCTCCGTGTGGAGCATGTGTAGAGAACACTGCAGAGGGGAACGGAAGAGAAGGCCTGCTTGAACGTGAGGAGGGGCGCCTGCCTCTGTGGGCAGGACACCTGCTGATGCTTAGAGCTGTCCCCAAGAGCCCAGGACCATCATGCGGGTCGGAGAGGGTACTCAGATGTACTCTCAAGTTCTGCAGATCGGACCACAGTAGCAGACTGCTTGTGTGTGTCCCAAATGTTTTTGTTCTGACCAATCTCTGTGTTTTATCCCAATAGGAATATGGCTGAGCAACCCAATTACTGAAGAGTGGAGCTTAGGAGACGTAATCAGGCCTATCCTGATAGAACTATTGTTAGCGTCCATTCCTAACTCTGGGAAGAGTAGAACAAAGAGGACATCATGGAAAAAGTAAGCCGAAGTGAAGACGTATGGATTCTCTGGGCAAAACTATTTTGAATCCCTGAGCCTGGTTCTAACATGAGATTCTGGGGTGAATAATGTGGACCCTGTGTTCTACATTCAGCTCTCCCTACTGTCTCCACCAGCTTGTGGCTGAAGGGCCACCTGTATCCTGACTGCTTCATCTCCCAAGCCACTGGATGTCTGCTCGGTCTTGTTAGGCTAAACGGAACCTAAAAAGCAAATGAACTTTCCTGTTGTCATCTTTCGTAGTCATGTATTTTACCCAACTTGGAAGTAGTGAGAATATTATTTGGGGAAAAGAGGCGATGAAAATTTATTTTACAAACAACAACAGCAATCACAATCATGATAACACCCCTCAGATGAGCCAGGCTCTCACTTATTGCTGTGCTACCGTAGCTCTGGTTTGGCTTGCCGCCTCGCTTGGCAGGCTCCATCCACTTCATCTCCCCCTTCTCCTGTTGGCTGAGTTCCCATCCTCCTCTTGGCTCCTGTAGCTCGATTCCTGGCTGGCTATGCTAATCCCACATAATATTTTACGCAAATTTATATGAACCCCGTTACAAAGCCTAGCAAAGAGACACTGTTTCTTTTCCTTGATAAAATTAATCATTTATAGCTTGGCTCTAAGAAACCAGTCCAACGTGTGGGTGCTTAGTTTTTGCTCATAAGAAACATTCCCAGCCCTACTTTCAAAGAAAAAAGATTTCCCATTCCTGTGCCTGGCCCTGGCCCCCCAAAGTGCCATCTGCTTTGAAAATTCCCACCAGTCTCATTTAGAACCACGCTCACAAGTTGCCTGGGAAGTTCTCCCAGAAAACTCCTATCTACCCTCCCCCTCGGGGCTTGATTTCCCACAGACCTCTGGGCGGTTTAGATTTTTGTCTATATCAACAACATGATAAACTTACTATGTTTATCAAGCTTCTCCAAAGAGTTGTGGGAATCATTTGCGAATTACTTCTTTGATTTTTCTTAAATGAAATTCTGTTTTTACTCATGTTAAACAACTGTTCCCAGAGAATAGTTGCTTTAGTGGCATTGCTACTTTAAGGAGGAAGACGTAATCCCTGGTTCTAACAGAAATCACTGAAGGCACCAATCTCTGGATTTCCAATTAGGACAATGCAAGTTCAGCCAAAAAGCACCTCAATCAGCCCCTGATGACCTATTAGAAGGTAACTAACTTTTTACCACTAAAGAGAAAAATCTAAGGACTCCACCATATGTGTCGGCACATACATACAGCCTCTATACATACTCGTAGACTGTTCTAGGAAAACAGAAGAGAATTTCTGCTCTTGTTTTCTTTAAGCAAAGACAAATAGTAGATTGTAGCATCTAGCACCTCAAACTTTTCAACAAGTCAGGAGGAATGGAAAGAGCATCTGTGGACCCAGTTAGTTTTCTCAAGCAGTGTGGTGGGTGGTGGTGGAGGTGGTGGTTGTGGTGGTGGTGGTGGTGGTGGTGATGGTGGTGGTGTGTTTCTGTCTAGTGTTAGTCAAGGCTTAGTTGACTGTGCTTATATATCCAGCTTTGGGAATTTCTACCTTCTATCTAAACACCTCACTCTCCTTTTTTTTTTTGTACTGAGGAGTCATGACAAAACATACACTCAGGAAGTCATAATTAAGTGGCAGTAAAGTGAACTGGGGCGAATACCAATGACACCACTTCCCAGGTGAATGACCAGAATCCCCCCAATGTGTCATTTTAAAATAAAACATCTAAACTCAAGGGTGTGGTCATATTTGTCCACATCACACGCCGATTTAGTAACAGAGATAGGACTAAGGCCATTCCTTATTTTTGGTGACCTTGACAGTTTTGAGGTAGACTGGTCAGGTGTTTGGTAAAATGTCCTTCACTTTGGGGTGTCTGATGTTTTTCTGATGATTAGCCTGGGGTTGTAGCTTTTGGGGAGGAAGACATCAGAGCTTCAGTCCCATTCTCATCACTTCCACCAAGGGTGTCTACTATCAACATGAAAGCACTGTTGATGTTAACCTTGATCATCTGGCTGAGATAGTGTGTGTCTGATTTTTCCCCCTGTAAAGGTACTCTTTTCACCCCTTTATATAGTATACCTTTTGGTAAGACTTCACAATGCACAGTCCACACTTAAAGGATAGGGTGTAATGCTTTACCTGCTTGAGGGAGCAGTATTTACACAAATTATTTGAAATTTTCCATTGCTTTTTAAATCACAACACATATGGGATTACAAGAAACAGTAACAGCAATGCTAGAACATGAAAAAAGGGTAAGATGTGATAAGATCTCAGAAAATACTCAGTTCTGTTTTCCTAATTTAGCAAGGACTATGCTGAATAATTGATATAGTGTACACTCACTGTGGTCAGGTTAAATTGTCAACATTCATGATTCACTCAACAAATGCTTTTTTGGGGTGCCTATTCTTTGTTAAACTGTGGGCTTCATCATTTGAATTCAAAACCACACTGTGCAGCAGGGAAGCAAAGTGCCATCATTCTTATTCAGTTTTCAGATGAGAAATCCATGGCAGAAAGTTTTTTCTGGGTGTTATTGATCCGACTGTAAAGAACACCCAGGTTTCTGGACAAGCGCAATGCTTGAGTATCCTCAACAGTGTGGTCTTCCTGACACCACTAAGCAGAACAGAACAGGCTGTTTTTATTAAATATTTCCAAGGGTAATCCTTATTTGCTGAGCCATACCTGCTACTGAGAAATCAAGGGTTCAGTTTAAAGTTTTATTTGGCTCATCCTAGGATTCCATCTGCACCAGCCACAACCTCCTCCCTACCCTTGCCCCCATCCCTCTAAACTGTTATGCTGGCTTTGTCTCTATTCCTGCTACTGAACATAAGTAGTGTGTGGACTAGAGTGTTGAGTGCCTATTCTTTAAATATATTATCAGTGTGTTTACCTGAAGTCTGTTGCTGTAGAATGTTGGTGTTCTTAGAAGAGCTCAGTTTATTCTGGCACTTTACAAATAAGCCCAGTGGTCTTTTAGGAAACAATGACAATCTACTATGAACAGAGCATTACATTAGACACCATAGAAAATGCCTTCAAAACAAAGGGAAGGGATTACAACAGGATAATTGGTACCGGAACGTTTATTATCTACAAATTGCCAAGGAATGGGAAATTTTCATGACTTGGAAATGTAGTTCTCACAATAAAGAAAAATAGAGCTGTCAAGACGGATGAGGATTAAAGGAAATTCTGAGGTGAACTGAAGAGGCTGAACTGGAATGAGCTGGAAAGACAGGGTTCAACTGGGAAAGAGTGAATCCTTGAAATTAGATCTGACGTCTTTACCTATCGGCATGATATTCATTGTCACACTCAGATGTTTTCCCCTTTGCTTCCCGAAGGCTTCTCCTAAATTATCCTTTATAATAAAGCACTCTGAAGTATTTGGCACCAGGAATAGTGGTGCTCCCATGGTCCTCTTGGGAGTGGTTTAAAACAAACTCAGGATCTATATTCTTCTTTCTTCAGAGTTTTAGGAGCAGAAACTCCAAATTCAGATGCATCATACATTTATTTCTAGTACAACACATGTTCTGATTTTATAGAGCAGGTTTAAAGCATCTTATTCTTTTCTTTAGCTCTCCCAATTTTCATATTATTTTGGCTGCTTTTGGTCAGACAGGATCCCTTGAGCTAGTTCATACAGTATACAATTATCCACTGTGAAAACATTTCCATTATTCTAAACTCATTCTCTTTTTCTCCCCGCTGGGTATTGCATTTGTTGACATCAAAGAAGACTAGTTTCAGAAGACTAAGGCAGAACGAAAAATTTCTATCAAGTTTTGGGGTCCTTGTTCCACTTGCTATATAGCAGGAGAAGGGGAGCAATGTAATCAAACTTCAGAGTAGGAAACACTGGACTGAACCTGCCTCCTACCACATAGCATTTGGATGGCATGAGTGAGATTATTTAAAAGTTTTGGCAGAGTAAAAGTCTTAATGTCACTATGACTCAGATCTAGGAAGAGAGAAAAGAGGCAAAGGAAAAGGACAATGGAACAAAACAGTATTTGTCTTCTCTCTTTTCATCCACAAGTCAGTTTTTCTTCCCCATTGTTATCATACTTGTCCCTATCTTGCAACCAATGCAGGTTAATACCTGCAGACTCATAGTCTGGCAAAGTTACTAAATGGACTTTCCTTTTATTTTCAGAATAAAAATATGTTATAAAAACCAAGAAGTTTCAAAAGAAATACTGGTTTGTTTCTTATGACTACTGACAAAGGGAAGAGTACGTTACAGCTCAAGGCTTTCTGATCTACCTGCCAAACAATCTCAGAGAGATGCAGCATGATCCTTAAGGAAGTTCAAACCTCAATCGATATTATGAAAAATTCTGTCAAGTCAACTGGTTTTTATCATCTGGACTTTATACTTATTCTAAAATACTGTTCCTAATTTAAGACACTTTCCAAATTAAAAGGATGGAAATCTATATGACAAACAGAAAACCTGCACATAATAAACTTGTAAGTATGACTTGTCCCATATGAGGAAGATCATTATGATATAAAAGTTTGCAAGTTACTAAATATAATATTTTATCACAAGATAGATTTATATAATTTTCCTCATCTTCCCTGTTCTCTGCATATAGGGAATGAGGAAAAAAATTAGGACCAATAAACTCTAAGTATTAAAAGATTTTATTTTTTTAAAAGTTATTTCAAAAGATATCATTATATACTGTAATCCTTATAAAGTTTGATTAAAAGGTTATACTTCTGCTAGGTTTATGCCTGGGGAAATGTGTTGCATGCTCTGGTAGAGGGAAAAGAAAGTAGAAGTCATAAATGCAAAATGCTTTTTTATAATTATCAAGAGCTGGGAGAATAATAAACTACATCTATCATCTGTCTATCCTTTAGGCTGTTGTTCTGCCCAAGTACATATAATACTTTATGCTTGGCAACAGCATACAATCTCATTAATATATTTCCTGTTTCTTTCTAATCTGGCCCCCTTATAACAAGCCAATCTTGTTTTGTCTTCTGGTTGGCATATATATTTATTCTTGCAGATCGATCTTTCCACTGTTTTTGCATAAACTGCACCATTCCTTTACCACTGGACTTCATTGATATTATTCATATTCTATCTGGAAGACCCTTCTTTCAACCTTCTGTCTACCCTGGTCTCACAGATATTTTAACATTCAGCCCAAATTCCTTCTTGAAAACTCTTTTCTTTCTTCGACTACTTGGATCACTTTTTTTTCTTATTGAACTTCAAAAAGTCCAGATGCTACAATTTATCCCTTAACTGTTTTCTAATGGTTTTCAAGTGTGTTTGTTGGTTTGACTTTTAGTCCGTATCATTAAATTCTCTAAAGAAGAAAATGTGTATTAAATTTCTACTGTACTTATCTGGTCTTAAATTTGATGTTGTATAAATACTGGAAGATGATTGATTTGGCTTTGCCTAGTTGACAAAAATGCATGCAAAATATTCCAATTATTTCAAGCATCTGCATGAGATGATTGTGTTGCATCAGAACAGAAGGAATAAAATAAAGTGGCTGAAATGGGGTGAGGTGAGGGAATGTGAGTGTGTTCAGGATAGAGTATATATAGTATATACTTCATCTTATTTAACCTTCCCTCTGAATCTGATATTATAGCCACAAACTTAAAGATGAAAAAACTGACACTCAGAGAGGATATATAACTTGCTCAGGTTTACAAGGCAAACATGTGGCATTAAATACATTCATAATGTTGTGCAACCATCACTACAATCCACCTCCATTAACTCTTGTCATCTTGTAAAACTGAAATTCTATAACCATTAAACAATAGCCCACCATCACCACCACCACCGCCAAGCCCCTGACAGCTGCCCTTCTACTTTCTATCTCTATGATTTTGACCTCATATAAGTGGAATCATACAGTATTGGTCTTTTGTGACTGGCGTGTTTCACTTAGCATGATGTCCTCAAGGTTAATCCATGTTGTAGCATATGTCAGATAAAATGGAAAACTCAAGAATTAACTCAATTTTATAACTTTTTTGAGTCTCTACGTTTCCTCATCTCTAAGGTGAAAATAGTACTTTCTGGCTTCTCTACTGCATTGGTTTTTGAGAAGATTAAATGTGAAGATAATTGTGTGAAACAATTTTGAAAAAATCATGATTGTTTTAACAACATTGAAAAAGACTTTTCACCTTTGTATGATGTAGAGAACTACTGTAAATGGCAGTGTGGTGAATGAGAGGAAAGTTCCCCTGGCCTGCCCTTGCACATGCGCACACACCCACGCTCAGAATGATGAAAACCCCTTCAGTGTGTCCGTTAATGACACAGCCAGGTTTCATGCTGTTTTACAAAATACAGCGCAGGTTTGAAAATCTTTGGACATCAGAAGGTACATGACTGCCACCTTTTTGATTGGGGTTGAAAAGTGGGCGCGTGGACCAAGCAACCTGAAGTCACTCTGTGCAGGACAGTCAAGCTGTGGTGAGCGAAGCATCCAGGCTGCAGATATTTGCACAGTTTTACTAGTTCAAACACCCAAGGTACCTACGCTTTCATGGAAATTCTGGCTGTATAACTGTATTAACATTGGCTGAGGCGTGAAGCTATTTTCAGAATCGTTCACAAACTTACAGGAGGTACCTTCTCTTTTTACTCACATTTAGTATTGTTTTTAAGTATTGCCCATGCAAGAAGACTTTTTTCCTTTTACCTCCACTAATGGTCACGTTTTTTGAATCACACATATATGAATAACCATGAAAACATATAACATTTTGGTTGAGCTAATCTTAAAAAATTAAAACACTCTACTTCTCACCTGATTGAAATGCTAGACCTGATGGCTCTTTCTAGCAAAGCTTAAGTGCTCACAGACTTGGTTGAGTAGGTTGACCCCACCTGGGCTCCAGTGTGAGCTGTGGCAAAATCAATAAACAAACAAATAAATAAAGTAAAGACCATAGGCTCCGTGGAGAGTTGAGGCTCCCTGTCTCTTTTTTGAGTAATGAATGTGGAGACCACAGCGACTTGGAAAGGGCTGAGATTCTCAAATCTGAAAGCTGACTTTCAAGTAGGTCCATGCACTATTACAGGGACTCGCTGGGGGTCTGGGGACCAAGGAATAAATAAGAAGAAGAGATTCAGGCAGAACAGCAGGGTGCTTGGAAAGGAAGATATGATAGGGATTGCTGTAAATCAACCCTTCCTTTCTCCAAAAACTTGTGTACGTTACAATTTGAATCCCCAGGAACTGTTGTGCAGTGTGACTGAATTTTCCAGTCAATCTCTTGAGAAGTAAGACAACTTGTACCCAAAGAGGCTCACCTGACAAGGCCATCTGTTTCAAGACTGCTTCACTGTCCTGGGTGGTCCCGGGCTCTTGAAAGGGAACATCTTTCTCTTAAGAAATACACATGAAGTAAACAGAACCGAAGCTGGCTCTTACACATTGGCCTCTCCACTCCATCCCAAATCCTTCATGTTTTCTTAAATGTGGAGGGGACTTTCATGTGTCTGACCCTTATGTGCCTATTCTTGAATGCCAGCAAAGAAAGGCAGCAAGAGGGAAGAAAGACTTGGAGGGGCCCAGAGAACACATGCAGTGCCAGACATGAGTAAAACAACTGTGGTCATCTTAGCAACTTTGACCTATAACCTCACAATCCAGTAGTGAATCCAAGTCATGGGAGGTCAGAAAGATAGAAATGGGATGCCTTGTGCCATGCCAAATAGATGCTATTTCACAATACTAAGATTTTTTCTATGTTTATAATGAAAAATATCTCTGGAAAACTAATATGGACCTTAATCTGTATGGGAATTGTCTTTTCACTAATGTATTCATAGTGGTCAAGAAGACCAAAAAGAGGATTTATTTTTTTCACATTTGTTAAAAATGGCTCTTGCTCACTTCTATACAGAATGCATGATTGCTACTTGATGTGTCATTAAACCCACTCTCTCTGTATACTTAAAGCATAGGACTCAAAGATGCTGTCAATGATTCTCCAAAGAAGAGAACAATGTATCAAAGGGAGCTGCTTCTTTAATAGAATCTCAGAAGCAGGAAATTGGATAAGAGGGAACCAAGTTGAAGCTATAACTAGTTCTCTTTACATCCTTTGGTGTAAACAGGGCTGACCAGGTCTTTGCTCTGTTTTAGAAACATGCACAGGAGCCTGGGGAAAGAAAGAATGTCTACTTAGCTGCATTACTCACGAAAAGGTGCATCACTTACTTATCTAAAGAGGAGCGCTGGGAACTTAAGGCATACAGAAAACAGATGGAAAAGAAAAGTTTTTTTAAAACTTCCAAGTTATGAAATTAGAGAGGACAGATGAATATTGGAAATGGAAGAGGAAGAAGTGAAGTGAAAATCAATCACAATACAGTGACTCATCTGGTTTTGATTTTTTTCCCATTTAAAAATATCAGGATACAAGTGAATTTCAACCCTTGTCCCATTAAAAAGAAACTCTTTGTTTTGGCAATAGTTCCATTTCTTATGGATTTTCTCAATATACAAAAAGTAGAATCCACTTTTAAAGAATAAAGATATTTTTTATGCTCTATTCAATACAGTGTTCTCCTCCAGTCTTCAGAGGGTGGTTAAAAGAGATCACATCCTCTACCAAAGAACCTCCCAACTTCAGGGCCCACAGCGAAGTAAGATATTTTAAGATATTTTACAGAGGAGAAGAGTAGGTGTCTGTCCCAGGTGTGAAGAAGAAACATTCTTAGAGAAAACCCAAAGTTCAGTGTTGGGAAAGATAAGACTTTATTTTGTGAAAGATTAACAATGTCTGCTGTGGTGCCTGAGGGTGACAGGGTAGCACAATGCTATCTATTTGCTATCTCTGGACTAAATAGTATAATTCCAGAGGTGTTACTCACATAAATATTTCACCCACTGGTTGCTGAGAATGGAAAATTACTTGAAGAAGTAGGAAGGGATTGATTAGATCTCTGTAGCCCAGAAATACAGGAGAAATTGGGGTGCAAATAAGTTGGGATAAAAAAAAACAAAACAAAACATGACTTGTGTTCCAGGTAGGGAGGAGGTGAAACTGTGTATGTGGAGGAGAGAGAGGTGTAGAGAGGGGTCAAGGTACTAGATGCCTGAATACAGAGGGCGAAAAGGATGCACAAATACAATGCTCTAAGATTCACGCCTCGGTGGACCATGATCTCTCAGATCTGAAATGACCCAGAAACCTGCTACAATGAACACTGAAGCAGAGGAATAAGTTACTTCCTTTCTAATGAAGTAGTTTCTAGAGAAACCTATTAGGGTACAGAAAATTAAAATACAGGGACATGTCTTGGTTTACAAGCTCTGTCTTCCATAAAGAGCAATGGCGGGCTTAAGTGATCCCGCAGGCATTCCTTAGCTCAGGCCAAGTTTAGGAGGCAAGTAAGATAAAAGATTACACTCTGAACCTTACTTAGAGAGAAATATGTCATAGTGGTTAAGATGACAGATTCTGCTTCCTGAACATAATAATGTACATCTATAAAAATCCAATGTGTACTAGAATGCTTATAGATGTGCTATTGGTAATAGCCCAAATCTGGAAACTACCCAAATGTCCATCAATCAAAGAATGAATAAATATAGAACTTCACAAATATGAATTTATCTCACAAAAATAATTGTGAGCAAAAGGAACCAGACACAAATAGCACCATATTAATCCATTTATATTTATTCCATTTATGTAAAGTTCAGTGACAGGCAAAAATCAACCAATGTGACTGGAAGTCAGAAAAGTGGTTACCTTTGGGAATGGGGCAGATAGTAATGGAAAGGGAGCAAGACGGGGCCTTCTGGAGTGCTGATAGTGTTTACTTTCTGGATTTGGACAGCAGTTATTGGGTGTGTTCACCTGTGAATATTCAGTGAGCTGTATACTTATGATTTCTGCACTTTTCTGTATGTGTACTTTACATCATTAAATTCACGAGTGATTTATAGTTCATGCTAAACTCCAACAACATTTTTTTCTCATACTGTTTTTTGGCTAAGTTAATTAAAATAAAAGTTGATGGATTTATGCGTTAATTTATAAAACCTTTTTGCCACACCTTTAATGATGAAACCTATTTCTTTTTTTTCACCAAAGCAGGATTTTCCTTTACTACCTGCTGCTATTGCATTAGAGAGCTGCCATTTCAAACACCACTGGCAGGTTCCGTTTCTTCTTACAGCCTACTTAAATTACACCTTTAGAATCTTTTAATTATGAAAAAGTTCCCTGTGCCCATTATAAGCATTTGTCAGTTCTCACTTAACCTTCTTTACATCGAGGAAAAGATATGTCTTAAAGTTTACTTTGCTGGAAAGTCGACATTGGCTGGAGGGGTAAGAGGCTTTTGTATCCATTCATAGGCCTGGTATTCCCTAGAAGAATTGTTTAAAGAATCTCACATTCTAAGTGCAATCAGGAGCGCTGAGAAAACAGGCAGGGGAAAATGGAAGCTGTTTTCTGAGCCACTTCTCACACAATCAAAGCTGCATAATGAAAACTGTATGCTTTCTAGAAGTTGACTTTAATGAAACAAGCAGAGTTTACCAAACACACTGAGAAGGCCCTCCTTCTTGATCTTCCAAAAGCCACTACACCAAGGTCTTTTCCATCTAAGAGGCAATCTTGACAGAGAAAGGTCAAATGCACCCAAAAGCCGCCATCTTGATAAAGCATTTCCTGATTTTTCTACTCATAATTGACTTCCTCCTCTGCTTTAATTCAATATCCCTTGTTCATATTCATTTTTATCTTTATATTCAACCAAATAACAGAAGCCCACTTTAACCAAAATGGCATCAGTTTCCCTTTTCATAAAAATTGGAGTGTTTCAAAGATTGTAATAGCATCATATGATTATACTTTGTCTAAAGTTGCCCAAATCTCCCTAAACCAGCATGCTATTTCAACTTCCTCCTTATAGTGCTGACAAAGAATTGTTAGGCTTGAACAGATATCTGTAGCTCCTATTTATAGCAGCATTATTCACAATATTTGAAAGGTGGAAGTAACTCAAGTATTTATTGAAAGATGAATAGATAAACAAAATGTGGTATCTACATGTAATGGAATATCATTCTGCCTTAAAAAGAGGAAAACTCTGACATATGCTACAAGGTAGATGAACCTGGAAGACATTATTCTAAGTGAAATAAGCCTGTCACACAAGAATAAATATTGTATGATTTCACTTATACAAGGTTCCTGGAGCAATCAAATTTATAGACCTAGAAGGTAGAATGGTAGTTGCCAGCACTTGAGGGTGGCGGGGGTGAGGAATGGGAAGTTACTGTTTAATGGGCACAGAATTTCAGCTGGAGAGATGAAAAAATTCTGAAGTCAGATGGTGGTGTTGGTTGCACAACAATGTGAATGTACTTAATGCTATGAAACTGCATGCTTAAACATAGCTAAAATGGTAAATTTTATGTTATGCATATTTTACCACAATAAAAAATTTTAGAAATAAATAAAAAAAAGAATTCTTAGTTTTTTTTCCCCTCAAAAACTCTAGCTTTGATTTTTTGTGTGTGTGGGAGGTGGGAGGGGTTGTCATTTTTGTTCTTGATTTTCCATTCTGCCTGTCCCCAACACTTCTGTCTTACGTACTAACAGGTGCCCTGTATTTGACTTTGACTTTGGATAACATTTTGGTATATTCCGAAGCACAAAGTACTAGACACATTACCTAAAGAATCCAGAAAGGCATTTTCTTTTATTTAGTGGCAAGCCTCAGAGCAGAGATATTGAGTTATGTGTTAGCCCATAAAGAAGCTGTTTTGCTCTGATGAATTTTTTGGACAGCGGGACGGAATACTACAATAAAGAAATAGTGACACTAATATTATAGTTGGAGTCATAGGAGACTACCCAACCCCTGCTTTAGCATCCAGAGCAAACATGTTTGCAGAAATTAAAGGATGCCTTATTTTCTGAATACCATATATATGATGTAAAAATAATGTTGTGCCATGGGAAAGTTCCTTAATTTAAAAAATTAAATTCAGGCTTAAAGGAAAAAAATAATTTCTACTGTTCTATTTTTTATGAAAAGTAAGCACCATCCAACTGCTTATTCAAATTCTGCTTTCTCTCGCCCTCTCATTCTCTCCTTTTCACACATATGACTCCTTAGAACTCACAGAATATAATCCAAACTCTTTGTCATAGAATATGAGGTTCATCACAGTCTTACCTTACTTCTTAATGCTGGCCCAGCACATCCACTCCAGTCATATCACACCGGCCACCTTTCAGATGGACCCTGGTACATACATCATTTTGTCCTTTCTTTACACATGCTGTGTGCTCAGACCAGAGTACCTTCCCAACTTTCTCCATGTGACAACTTCCAATTCATCTTTGAAACAGCTCCCTTATCACCTTCATTGTGAAGCATTCTGTGCTTTGCTCTGCTCTGCCCAGTCAGTTGCCTATCCTTCTTCAATGATCCTTCGTTATTCACGGACTTCCCGTCTAGTTCTCCTACCGAGCTCATAGCACATGCAGACATTGTCCACACGTAGATGTGAGATGTAGACGAGGGGATGGTCCAGAGCAGCCTCATAATTGTCTCACTGGCACCTGACCCAGCACTTTAGAGTAAACTCTCAGACATGTATTTGAAAACAGGAATGAAAATCGAATGAAGAAATTAGTAAAAATCAAGCCATAAGCATTCATCATTATGGATTTCACAGACAGAATAGAGAGGCTTATGTGTCTAAGGGCAGGAATCAAGATAAAGTTTAAAACAAAGTTAAAAGTTAAAGTTAAAACAAAGAGGGCAGAGTTTTGTAGTTCCTAGTTTAATGTCAACCTCACAACTCAGTCACTCAGTTCATTTCGGTTAACTGCTTCAAATTTGAGAAGCAATAAATTATCTTCCTTATATAAAATAAAAATAATGTTGTCCTCTAGCGGTTATTTTAAGTAGAAAAGAACCCCTTTCCCCCTAGAAAATATGTGGTAAGAAAGTCAGTAGAATTGTTTCCACTTACAATGCTTTCAAGTTATATCCCTGGAGCCATTTGGCCTGAGATATAAAGGTGGAAAGAAACTTCGTTTTATGCACATGCATGCTCACACACAGTGCACTCTCTTATGTAAACCAGGCAGTGACAAGCTACTTGGACGGCTAAATCCAAGCTGGTCCACCAAACAACATTCTGCACTGTGCTGGAGAGCATTAGAGCCGCTGGGTTTTAAGGTTTGCCTTGGCTGGAGTTCCCTGTAACACCACCCACCTCTCTCCAGTTGCAATATTCTAACCAGGTCACCTAGATGCTGTGTGAAACAGATGTTCATTGAAGGGAAAAGGAAATAGGTGGTGTCCATTGAAAAGTGATAGCCATGGCAGAGGGGAAAGTATATTTTTACCTACAACACAAGCTGAATATTATGGAAACTTATTGCTAGGGCAGAAATTCCTAGCTCTCCAGGAATGTGCAGCACTTAGTAAGCACTTCAGTGTACTGAGAGGGCACTTAGTAAGCACTTCAGTAGACTGAGAGGCAGGAAAGCAGAGTGGTGAAGGGTTCAGGCTCTGGAGTCAGACTGGCTTTAACTCCTAATCTGTGCTTCCTAGCCCTATGTCCTTGGGCAAATTACTTAGCCTTTGTTTTCAGTTTCTTATCTATAAAACTGGGATGATAATAATACCTACTACATATGGTCCTTGTGACGATTACATGTGTTGATATATGTAAAGGACTTTAAACAGTGCGTAGTGTTAACTACTGTCACAGTGATTGTCTACACTGAGGGCTACTTGCTGATTTGCCTTGCCAACTGACTTAATCTAAGATTCTAACAAGGGAGGAACAGTGATTAGGGCTTCGTCAATGGGCTACAAAACCCAGTCAGTTTTCAGTGCTAAGAAGATGTTCACTTACAAAAGCCAGGAAAGGGGATGGCAAAACAACCAAATAGAGAGCCTCAAACCATCCTTTGACATTCCAGAAGCCATACTTTATAAGAGCACCAGGAGCTGTGGGCTGGCTGCTGTGCCTCTGCCTGGGAACTGACTAGGCGCCTTCTTAGCAATTCAGTAGAACTCTTACTTGGTAACACTTGGCCTCAGCTTTGGGGCTCCAGATTTCTCCCTTGAACCTCCCTTCCCTGCCTTTCATGACCTTTCCAAACCTCCGCTCATCATCTCTTTCCTTCCGAGAGAATTTCTGTTAGTGAGTGTATTCTTACCTGATCGAGTTGTCCATCTGTTTTGTGATTCAAGGTGTTTGTATGTTACACATGTATCTTCTGACATCACATTGCAATTTCTGCTAAACTAAGTGACTGTCAGGAGTAGGAATTAGCAACTTGAATCCAGAAGCTCCTCTATTTACAAGCTTATTTTCTGTGAATTTTCACTGATGTGAACAAAGCTGTACACCAGAGCATAGCTTCAGCATTTTGTCTGTCTGTAACAGAGAGCAACAGAAGCTGTGGGCTTTTTCAGTCTTTGTCTCTGACATGCTGTTTTGTGCCTGTAGCTAGTCTTACACATTCTGTGAACAATATTAACTCTGCTATATCCAATGAATACAAAAGCAACAAAAGTTAGAAGAGGAATTCAGTTTTGATAGAAAGATAAGGGATCTCCTCTGCTTGTGGTTGTGATGGAGTCACTGGGGCTGCACGAATTCTCCTTTGTAAACAGTCATAGAAAGGGCACCCCCTCACATGAGGCAACCGTGTCCAGGCCTTGAATAACAGGCAGTGCAAGACAGCACTCCGTCAGAGAACGGAGAGGTGGGAGGTGAGACCCATGGCTTCCCCAGCTCCGTGCCTGTATAGAATTTCCTGGGTGCAACCTAACAATTGGAACTCTAAGCAGACACAGTGCTTCCTCTGGGCGGAGGAGGCAGAGATCAGAGTCCAAAGGATGCAATGGAATCTGAAAGGGAAGACACCAAAAAGAGAGACCCCAGAGGTCATGTGGAATTCCTAGTGGGTTTGGGCTGAGAGGGGAGCTTGACAACTACAGGGGAAATACCTTGATATTTTGCTTTTTTTTTTCCAGTTCATTGTCTCACTGATTTCTTTGAAAATTGATGAAATCGTTTATATGGAATATTTTCTTATATCCTAGGTAATTCTTCTGAAATGTATTTATCTGATTGCTACTTATAAGAGCCTTTGTCATTTTCTCATTTTGGTGACTATGTACGTAGGTCTCATGTGGAGTCCTTTCTGTTCATTGCTCGTTTTTCAATATCTCATGTTCTACCAGATCTGCTATTTGCTCCAGAATGACATGGGAAGGGACAGAGACAGTGATTCAGGTGAGTAACAGAGACTGTCATCTAGAAAGCTTTCTCAGCGTATTTGCTCTCTTTCTCTGGGAAACAACTCTGTTCATCTTCCTATAATTCTTTCTACACCTTCCTTAACACGCCTTGGAGTGAGAGGCTTATCAGCAGAAGACGAAAATGGGGTTACCTATTGTCCAACATCTGAAATCAATTGTTTAATTTACCTTGTTCAGTTTTCCACGTGCTTGCAGTGGGAGGGTAAGTCTAGTCTCTGTTACTCTATCAGGCTGGAAACAGAGTTCCCCTGTATTACTTGGGGCAGAAAGATGGGAGCAACGCAGGAAAAGAATTCCATAGATCTGCACGGAAGTACCCTTGGGTCTTTCCTGATACTAAGATGTGCATGAATAGGGCAAAACTCCATGCAGTTGGGGGAAAAAATGACCAGAAACCTGTGAACTGACTAAATAGCTCCAAGAACTCAAGCAGGACCTGAAGTTCCCACCAGTCAAAGTAGCAAAGTCCTCACTAATCATTTGGGGCATTTATTAGAGACCATAGAATTGGTCAGACCTTATGAATGAGACTAAATCATCACTACAGTAAAGGTTACTCAGGACCTTCCCTGACAAAGCTTAAAATAAGACCCAAAAAGATCAACCTAACTTGCAATTAATCTGACTACCTATAAAAACAAAGTCCAGCATCCTGTAGAAGTCAACAAAATCCACACACTAAAAAAACTTACAAGTCCCAATGCCCAGAACCCAATGAAAACTTATTAGACTTTTGATGCAGGAAAATATGACCCATAATTAGGAGAAAAATCAGTTAAAAGAAAAAGACCAAAATGGTGGAAACAGATGGAAATGATGGAATTAACTGACAAGGGTGTTAAAACTATATTATAACATATAAAGGAAAATGTGAATGGCATGAAAAAAATGGAGATATAAAAAAGAGCCAAATGAAATCACAGACATGAAAAATAAAGTATCTGAAATGAGAAGCTCACTGGATTAGAGTAATGGCAGATTACATTCTGCAGAAGACATAATAATAGAAACCAACCACAGTGAAGTACAGAGCAAATAATTTTAGTATATCTAATCCAGCTGTGTGTGTGTGTGTGTATGTGTGCGTGCATATATATATATATATATATATATATAATTTTAATATATCAAATTCAGCAGTACGTCTCCTCTCTCTCTCTCTCTCTCTCTCTCTCTCTCTCTCTCTCTATATATATATATATATATATATATATATATATATAGTGGTGCTTATCCCAAGATTGCAAGGTTGATTTAACATTTGATAATCAACTAATCAACTATACAATGTTAATAAAAGAAAGAATAAAAGTCATATTATTTAATGCAAGAAAAGTAATTTTAAAAATTAACACTCAATCATGATAAAACTTTCAGAAAAGTAAGAATAGATGGCTTTCTCAACCTGATAATTGGAATCCATGAAACTTATAAGCTAACTTCATAGTTAATGATAAAGAACAAAAATATTTCCCATTAAGTTGAGAACTAGGGCAAGCACAGTAACTCTTGACACTGCTATTTAATGCTTTATTGGAGGTACTAGTTGGTGCAAAATTAAATATGAACAGAAAAAAGTAAAGAAGTAAATCTGTCTCTATTTGCAGCTGACATAATCTTTTGTGGCAAAAAATTAAGGCATCTTTAAAAAACAGCTACTAGAACTAAAAATGACTTTAGTCAGATTAAAACAAAACAAGGGCAAATACAAAATTCAATTGCATTTCATTATATTAGCAATAAACAAATGGAATTTGAAATTAAAAGGTCAATATGATTTAGATCATTAAAATATAAATAGGAAAATTCGCAAATATATGTAAAAAATTAACAAAATCAGTTAAAAAACAGAAAATCTTGGCAAAATTTAGGAAGGTAAACTTTTTTAAGTAGAACAGAAAAAGCATGAACTGTAAGGAAAAAATATAGCCTTCACCAAAATTCCAAATTTTTGTGCTTTGAAACTCCATTAAAAAATAAAAATGCACACTGAAAGAAAAAATTTGCTTTCTTCCACTATAAAGGATTTGTATCTAGAACTTATAAAGAACTTAACAATTCATTTATAAGAAGACAAGCCACCCAATTTTTAAAAAGAATTTAAGTAGATGCATCAAAATATAGCTACAGTATATGCTCAACATTACTTGTCAAATTAAAATCAGGAGATATTATTACCTCATGCCTCTTAGAATGACCATCATCAAAAGACAAGTAATAAATGCTGGAATGGATATGAAGAAGAGGGAATCCTAGTTCACTGCTGGTAGAATTGTAAATTGGTACAGCTGCTATGGAAAACAGCATGGAGGATCCTCAAAAAATTAAAAATAAAACTACCATTTATTCCAGAAATTCCACTTCTGGGAATATTTCCAAAGGAAAGGAAAATACTGACTTGAAAAGATATCTGCACCATCATGTTCATAACAGAATTATCAATAGCCAAGATTTGGAGACAACCTAAGTGCCTATCGACAGATGAATGAATAAAGGAAATACAGTATATATATATACACACACACACAGTAGAGTATTAACCTTAAAAAAAAAAAAGAAAATCTTACTATTTGTAGTCTTCCTATCAAGCCTATAAAAGCAGACTACTCAAAATATAGTGACATCAGGGATTCTTTTGAGAGACCCAAAATAAATTACTAGATTGTTTAAGTACAGTGTTGAATATCTGCAGCTCAGGTGAAAATCTTGAGTGAAAAATCATATTTGTAATTCTTTCTCAAAAAAACAAAAAAAGACATAAGCAGTTTTTAAAACATCTTTTTTTCCCAATTAAAAATGATTATATCCTGCATACACACACAATTTAGTAATTAGTAGACTTTTATTAGGAACTTTAATGTAATACATATGTGATTGTGTTAAAATTAGGTGAAAAAACATAGATATAATAAAAATAAATTAACAATGTATTTTTCATCATTAAATATACAAGCCAAAGAGATGTTTGGATTCTGAGGATAGAATAGTTTAAGTGGATCCAAATCAAATGAAGAGTAAGTCCTCAGGAAGATGAATTTTGATGAATTACTAAGTGCTTTTAGCAGGAATGATCAGTCTATTCTAAGCATATGTGTATGTTTTAGTTAAGGGATTGAATGCAGAGAATCATCTTCCTGGCTAGGTTGGATAGGCAAGCAAAATTGACTACAGTCAACCAGTGTAGGATAAAATAACAGAATTCCTTAATCGAGATTAAGGAACCAAAATCAAGTTTTCATAGGGCAGCCAGTGGGCAACTCTGATGTTCTCAGCAATCTGAAGAGTGTTAGACAGATGTAGCCAGGAAGAAATGTATGGAAAAGCCTTGAAGAGTAAAGAAGCTGGGAATGGGGAAACAGTACAACATAGTGGTAGAGTCTACCATTTACTGGACCGTGGACAAGGTTCTTAACCTCTCTGTATCTCTGTTCAACAGCAAAAGGGTGAGAGTATTAATGCCTCTCTCATAGTGTTGTAAAAATTAATAAAATTTAAAAAACCCTATGTTAAGCCATTATAACAATGCCAGACACAGAGCAAGCACTCTATAAATGTTAGTTTTTATCATTAATATTATTTTGGTTTTTCAACTAGGCTTCTTAAGGATTATAAGTGTCTAATGACCATGTTTTAGACCTGAAACTAACATAATATTGTATGTCAACTATAATTGAAAAATCAATTTTAAAAAACTGGAAAAAATTAAATGTTGGTAAAGGAAAAGACAAAATGATTGCTTTAGGTTGTAAATATAATCTAGTCATAATGAAGATGAGCGCCAACTTGAATGCGCACGCACACGTACACACACACACACACACACACACACACACACACCTGCAAGCGAAGAAGAGGAGGTAATTATAATAGTGTAGTGGTGAGACTCTAGTAAAGGTCTTGTTCATAGAAACAGATTGGTAGGGACCCGCCTGAGAGGTATTATTAGCCAAGGAAAGTGTTGGGACTTGTTAATGAACCAGAATTACTTTGAATTATAAGAATTTGTTATATATAAGACAGTGTTATGAGTATTGTTCAAACGTGTAACAATTCCTGAATTATAATTCTAGTGAGTCATGCGGCACTTATTAGCATTGGGGAGGATAGGGTGTGACGCCCCTTCATATTCTTGTACATGCCGGCCTATTCACTCACAAGGGATGGGGTGTTTATGGACATAACCTCACTGGAGCTTGTGCTCCTTCTTGCAGAGTTACAAACATTAGGCAAATGGCCTTCATCTTGCCTCAAACTGTGTATTTCATGCACTTTTTCTAACCTACATGTGGCTTCCAACCCTTACTTCATCATGATCTCATACTGATCTTGTAGCAAATTGAAGATGCTAAGTATTTTTTCATGCAGTCACACCTTCTTCATCCTGGACTTATATGTGGGGACTTTTGGAAAGGACATTAGATTTCTCTGACTATATTTCAGTTTGCTAGATTTGGTCCATCAGTCTTATCTTTCCGTTAAGATCAGGCTCTATCATCCAACAAATTTGTCATCCATTCTGGTTTGGGGTCCCTAGGATATCTGGTAAGCATGTGTTTCATGACTTCATCTAAGCAAGGGATGGGCAAACTGAGGCCAGCCACATGCAGCTCTTTGGGTATGTTCCGTCTCAAAAGTTTGCCGACCCCTGGAAGAGCCAATTCTGTCCCTCAGAACAATTTAAAAATTATTCAGGAGCCATAATATATTTTTACATAATCACAATTGTGTGAATAATATCATTTTTTTATAAATGAAATTATGATAATTTTATTTTCATTTTCAATTTTACTGCAGAACCTGCGGCTAATGAGCCTCAGTTTGCTGACCCCTGGCGGCTCTTCCACCTCAGAAGTTTGCCGACCCCTGATCTAAGCCATTGATACAAATATTGAGAAGAGTAAGACGGGGGACAAAACCTTAATGCAAGTCAGTATGGAGATCCCTCCAACTTAACATTAATTTAACAGTTAGTTTGGTTCAGGTATCTACTCTAATTAGCTATAGATAGCAGACTATATCACTCATCTAAGCCAGGGGTCGGCAAACTTTTGAGACAGAATGTACTCAAAGAGCCGTATGTGGCTCATGAGCCACCATTTGCTGACCCCTGGTCTAAACCAAGGGACTGTATAACTGGAGGGATATATATATATATATATATATATATATATATATATATAGTCAGAAAATTCAGGGGAAATCTCTTAAACTGAAATCTGAAGATGTGGCTCTGATATTTCACATTTACTGTAATTATTCAAATCTAACAGGGCTCTAGTTCTAGCTTCCACTTCCTTTGAATCATACACCTGTGTTTTTAGAGAGCACACAGGAGCGCTTATATATTCCTTATGTGTATTTCTCATAGCTCTAGTCCTAGAAGACTTGGGGCTACACAACAACAGGAGTTTCATAGTCACATAGATTCTGAAGATGCTACTACCTGTTGTGGAGATCTCGGCATTTTGCGTTGCGTGTTAGCCTCATAGAGATTTAGAAAATCCCTCAGTGAAGAGCGACTTCCTCATCTATGAAGTACTTGTTCACGAGACGCCACTTAACATTGTAAAGCATTGCAGTTGTAGAGCTTTAGGATCCTGTGAAACAAGGTCTGACACCCCAAGGGACAGGCCCTCGACATCACGTGGGGTGGAATGCCGCTGTGTATAGGGGCCTGAATCATGTGGGAGGGGCAAGAGAGGTCCAGGCCTCTGTGGGCTTGAGTGTTTCTATTCTACTGAGCTCTGAGTCTCCAGCAGCTCAAGTGTTCTTCATCTGTTAGTCCCTGTAGAAGAGTGTGGAAAACAAGGGGTGGTAGCCACGAGTCCAAAAAAAGAGCAGAGGAACTATGGTCAGTCCTGTCTCAAACTGAAATCTTCCTGTGTGGAGGCATCTAGATGGTGCTCCATGTCGGAGGACAACAATTAGCTGTGAAATATAATGTCTCTAAAGGTTGTGACTCATGTAACATGCTTCTCATTCTGTGGCTGACAGTTCATTATTCTGAAAGGCATAGCCAAGGTGGCTTAGCATATTCTCTGGAATGAAATGGAAGAAGATATCATTCCTATTTTGTGCATTTTTCTCCCATGGTCTGAAAGTCCTTTTTCTATCAGAGTGTCAGAGAGAAGAAAAAAAGAGAATAGGCTGTATTTGCTTTGTTGGCTTTGTGGGAGGAGGAGACACTGGGGAGAAGTGTGGGGGTGCAGAGAAAAGCAGCTGGCCCCTGCTTTACCTAAGCCCCGACTAACGACTGCCTCTTCGTTCCCCTTTCCCTTCATGTGGGACTGTGGGATTATGAGAGCGTCAGGACATGATTTCAGTTTTCTAATTATCCAGGGGTTATGTCAGCCAGCCAAACAACACGCTTCTGCTGCTGCCTTCTCGCCCGATAGTTGACCCTGCCTTAGCAAGACCACCCTCCTTCTAGCATAAAACCAAATCCTCCTATTTGCTCACCCATGACGTCTCCCACACACTGAAGAGGTCAACTGCGTTTAACTAGCAGAGATTATTTTGTAATCCAGTGGGCTACCACCCTACAGAGACTCCCACTGAGATCACAGTGTTCATTTCCCTGTCGGAAGTCTGTTGTGATTCTAATCCATGTGTCTCAGAAGTGAAGAGTTCAAGGTTTGCCCCTTAGCTCAGCGCTTAGACTGCATGTCACTGATGGGACGCTTTCAGCAACACCACAAATTATGCTCCCAGATCCCCAAACAATAACTTTTCAAAATGTCTTCCCATCTCTAAACACATGCATAATCCTTCCTATCCGCTCCACTTTCTCTGCCTCCTGGTTTTCTTTCTGTTTTTCTTGGCAGGTGTTGGTGTTGGATAAATACTGCTTTCTCGACGGCGCTTGTCTGTCAGGTCCCAGGGAAAGGAAAGAAAATGGCAAGTTCATGAATCAGGATTGTATCTGGAAGAAGGTGTGCTTCAGTCCCGTGTGGCACATCTGGCCTCAGGTTCGAACAAAACGAAATACAACAATGAAGTAAAAATGCAGTTCTCAGAAACCCGAGGTGAACACAGAGTTACATAATGTCCTAAATGTGTACGTCCCCTAAAACCAGAAGCATGTGATGGAAGAGGAGGAAGGGGGACCAGGAAGGCATAACTTCAAAGCACTCATCACTGGGCAATATGAAAAATACTTACAAAGCAGCAACGGAAGTTTTCAAAATGAAATCGGTCCAAAAATGCACAGTGTTTGTAAGGTCTTGCCCGACAAGTGCTGTCAGATGGAGACAGCAGTCATGTACTGCCATCAGCAGTGTCCCTCCTCAGGCTACCAGAGCTGTTCCAGGCAAGTCTCCCTCTGTGTCTCACTTTCCGTAACACCACAGCCTGAGCTTTAAAGAAAATGCAGCATTGGTGGTTGTTCTTGTTTCAAGTGGGCTTGCGGAATTAATATTTTCCAAGAGCTCCATGTGTTTCCAAATTATTTTCATATCCTTGGTCATAATATCCATTCATGTAATGGGATGGGGCATGGGATAGTGACATATATCTTGTTTGTGCAGAAGCAGAGAACCAACAGCCTTATGGAGAAGAAAATGAAGGCGATTTGGATATGCTATTTTAGATTTGAAACGAGAAAAGTAAAAGAGGGAAACTTTGAAATGACATAAGCACTGAAAAAGGAACAAAAGGCTATTGGTAATGGGACATAAAATCAAAGATTTGTATAAAACAATAAATACCATCAAGGTAGTACTAGCAGAAGATCATAAAATTGAAAACTCTAATAGAGTACTAAGTCAGGGTTCTATTTAGCAGAAAACCTTTCCTTGGAAAAAAGCAAGCATTCTTTCTGAGCATTTGAGTGCCTTAAGAGGATGGTACTGGGATCAGCTCATAAAAAGCAAAAGCACCGCTTTCTTTGTGATGGCTTTAGGCTAACAGATCAAACGGTCATGTCTAAAGTGGTTACGGTTTGAAAGTGAGGACCATTTCGTTCTCTGTACTTCCACAAGCTGGTAGAAGGTTTTGTTGGCCTCAGCCACTAACAACAAGTATTTCTTTGCCAAAAGGCAAACAACAAGAACAGCAAAAACTACAGATGAGCAAACACCAATATTCAGTGGGGCAATTAACCTCAAGAACAATTAACCATGTGTTCTTTGGGCACCTTATCCTTCCTGACTTCTCGGAAAGCTTACACATCCTTGTGCCTCATTCCTCACCAGATGTCAAGTGCAGAGTTACTGTAATAAATAAATGTGTGTTTAGTGAACAAACAATAACAGGATGGGAAACAGATATGAAATAAAAACACTCATCTGCCCTGAAGGTTTGAAGGTAAGGAAACTAAAGGCAACAATTTCCAGGGGAAGAAAATTTGGCATTTTGGTCTTGACAGTTCATTCTTCAAGAGGTCTTATGATGTTGCCTGTTGGAAGAGTAGATGAGTCCCTCTCTAGAGGATACAGAACAGCCCCCAGAACCATAGTAGGCTGATGTTATGAGTGACCAGTCCAGAAGCCAGGACTCCCTTAAGGCCACATTAGATAGGGTTCATGCTGAACAGGTATTATGGAGGGATGCCAGGGTATGATCATAATAAGCTCCTGTATCTGGAAGACAAGGTGGGTGGAACTCTCAGAGGTCTTTTTGCAAGGATGCCAGGTATAGAAAAAACCTGACCCTCAGGACAAAAGGAGACTCATTAGGAAACCTTAGTCCAGGGACAATAAACTACTGGTGAGGTTAAAAGGAGAATTTAGAGAACAGCAGAACATCTGTTATTCAATTTTCCCAAGGCCTTGTAAACTCTGACTCAGGCACTTGAGCCAGAGACCTGGGGATAGAGGCTTATAACAGGCAGGACCACATGGATAAAAATGCTATTAAACATTTGAGTTCAAGATGATGTTTTTTAAAGGACCAGTGTAACAAAGTGAGTATAAAGGACTTCTTCTGTCCTCTTACTAAAGGGGTTCTAGGAACACACTGGATGAAACAATAGGAGAATGGATGGTTACCAGAGGAAGTGACAGAGGACTTGAAGCCACAGTTGCCTGCACTGAGATCACATTACTCCTCTCTCCAAAATCCTCTAGTGAATTCCCACTGTCCTCCAGATAAAGATAAAACTCCTTGCCAAGGTGAACAAAATTCTGTGCATTGACCCCTCCTTTCCTCATCAACTGCATCTTCTCCCACTTCCTCTCCTTCTTTCTGCCTCAGCCATTATGACACGCTTGCTGTTTCTCAAGTAAGTCAAACCCACTACAGCCTCTGGGCCCCTGCACTGGCTTTTCATTCTGTCTGGTCTGCTCTCTCCCTAGCCCTTCACCTGGCTTCCTTTCTGAATTCATGCAGGTATCAGCTTAAATGTCACCTTCTGGGAGAGGTTCTTCCTGAGTTCTAGAACAAGTGAGGAAGAATTAGAATTGGGTAAGTGTTCCCCTAACCTGAAGGTTGACACAGAATGAGAATCATGCTCACTGGTTAAAAATATCCCCATTATGTGCTGAGACTAGTGTGGTCAGGCATGGTCATCACAGATATATCTTAGGGTCAGACTGTGATACCTTTTCTTATTACAGCACTGTTCAGCACCATGATTTGAAGTTTCTTGAACTACTGTGATTCTATGTAGAGCTGAATGCTAGAAGGTACTCTATCAAACTCTTAGCATTCAGAAGTAACACATCAAAACGCAATAACTAGATCATTCTGAAAATTAAGTTTCTAAGAAATGAAGACCTCTACCAAGCCATATAAGAACATCTAATAGTCTTGTGAAATCACCTTTGCATAAACACTCCAAGATATCCAAGTAGGGACCGACTTCCTTGATGTTGCTTATCAAATAGCCATCAGCACTGAGGACTGCTTGGGGCATAGCAGAATGAGCCTCAAAATAATTCACATGACATCCATAATTTGACAAATAAACAACCATGCTGAAATCTCTTTTCTCGATGATACAAAGTAATAATAAAATTAGCAGAAAAGAGAACGGAGAATGAATATTTGAACTCCTTTATTCTCCAATGCCATGAACGAATATTTACTGTGAAAAGATTGAATACAAATAAAACAACATATTATTATCAAATTTTAGTTTTAAAAACAGGCTTTTAACTTGGGAATGTTTACAGGCAGCTTTGTTTATCTAAAATAAGTCACACCCCAGTGAATTTCCTAAAGTTACTGCAATGCTAACTCATTTAGTGCCAGTCATGACTAACTCATATCAGCTTAATAAGCCTTGGCAGAACACGAGTGGAAGAGATGGAAAGAGATACTATCACAGTTTATAAACAAAAAAGGGGAACGACTAATGTTACATGAATCTGTTCACACTTGAAAGTGCCAAGATTTTCTTTTAAGGCTACAATGGTGATCTTTGTGATAATTGAAGAATAGACACTAGCTTCCCTGGTTTTCATTCATCAGTGCAAATGTGGTGGGGTTTCCGCAAGCACAGGTGTGCGTGGCGGACGTGCACACATGTCCAAGATGTCAGGTTCTCACTTTGCTCGTGCAGGTGACATGTGTAAGAGGGGAACTATTCTAGATGCTCTCCTTGAAATGTGTGAAACACAGACCCAGGAAAAGGCCTCCCTTACCAGAAGTAACCATTCTAAGTACAGGCCATGTAACGGGATGGCTCCCAGCATTAGATAAGATGTAAACGTTCGTGGTTCATCCAGAACTCTAATTCAGCGTTTAGGAGGAACACAAGCACCTGGGTTTGTCTCCATTCTTTCTTCTGAAACCTCCACCTCGGCAGTGCCCATTAATTATACTGATATTTGTCCTGAAACAGTCTTCTTTAAAATATACATGATTTGGAGAAATGACTGACTAGAATGGGGACAAGAAAAATCCAAGATGAGTCTGGAGCACCTTGTAATGCAAATAAGCAAGGCAGGGCTCAAATAACAAAAGGGAAGTTTTATATTGGGTGATCTAAATTCTTTATAAGTATTCCAGGTGATGCGAAGGTAGTAGATTCTGAACTGTATTTTAAAAGCACTGCCCTAGAACCACCACCTCAACACTCAGCCTTTTAGTAAATAGATGAGGAGGTGTGGAATGGTGGTGTCTTTCAAGGTGATATTAGATTGGCTGTACTACCAGCAGCTTCTAAGGTAAACATGCCCTTAAGTTGAGCTGAGACACATTATTTATGGACCCTTTACTCCTTGTAGTGATACTCCTTGTAGCTCATTCTCAGTATTCCTCTAGGCACAGAATGTGCTACCAAGACAAACAATGGAAACCAGGGACATAGGGTTTGGTCATGTTCCAGGGACTTCTATAGGAGCATGGCCCAGACACTCCAATCGCTATAACAAAACTCTGTAAAGCAAATGGAGTGAGTGAGCTTACCCAGGCTTTGCTTCCCTCCATTGTTTAATTTCCCCTTTTGCTCGTACTGGTATTTTCCTTTTTCATGATTTCGTCCCTTATTTTAGTGAAGCATGTCCACTAGAAGTCTCTTGAAAAACAAGGAATGGGAGGTAAGTAATTTTCAAACTTGCTTCTCTGAAACAGGTTTTTTGCATCCACGCATTTTACTAGTAGAAGTATCAATTATTTTAAATTCAAATTTATGAGAAGGTTAGGACACACAATGTATAATGCATTGCCTCACTGTCCTCCATCTATCAGTTTTGCTAGACTGAATGTCATGCTTAATCTCTCTTTTCTTTATGACATAATTATTTCTCTGGAATAGGATCTTCTCTATCTCCCAAGTATTCTGTGATTCATGTTATTTACCTGGGTGTTGGTCTTTTCACATCCATTTAGTTGGAATCTCATGTCCTTTTGCTCTGGTAAATTTCCTTCTAATTATTTCTTTAATAATTTACTCTCCTTTATTTTCTTTGCTCTCTTTCAGGGTTGTCATCATTATACGTTGAGCTCCTAGAATTGATCCTCTAATTTTCTTACATTTTTATTTCCAATTTTCCATCTCTTCATCTTTTGCCTTACTTTCTTGATGATTTCTTCAACTTTATTTTTCCAAATCTGCTATTGAGTTTTTTATTTCTGCCATTATAGTTTTAATTTTCAAAGGCTCTTTTTCTCTGTTTTTTTTCTTTTTATAATACCTATTATTTTGTATGTGTGTATTGTCTTTTAATTATCTAAATGTATTTATCAAAGTTGCATTTTTAAAGTCAGCTTATGTTCCCATATTGTTCTGTTTTTTTCAATTTTCTTATTTTTTTTATTTGTTTTGGTCCTTACATCTCATTTTTACTTTTTTTAGTTAGCCCACATGGTGAACTAAGCAACTAGGAACCTCCAAATATCAGTATCTGTAAATCTTTTCTTAGAGCTATTCCATTTCTCTAAAGAAAAAAAATATCACTAATTTTTTCAAAAGGTGGAGTTGGGAATGGTATATACCTGGCTGCTAGCATCTCCAAAGCTCAAAGACAAGACACCATTTACTGTGGAACCTTTCACTTAGCCTTCTTTTGGTTCACATTTAACTCTCTTTCTACTGTTTTTTGCCTTTCTCATTCTCTTTGTCCTTTCTGGCTTATATGTTTTTAAAAATGTCTTTACTTTCATGATTCGAGCTTGTGGCTCATCTACCATGTTTAAGCAGTCTAGCCTCCCCTTGTCCCAAATGCCTAGAATACAATAGATTCATAGTAAAGGGGAGCTGAACGGCTCACAGACATTTAAACATGAAATGGCAGGAAAGAACATTCTATTCTTTGAAATTTTTTTTTTGCTGAGAGACATCAATTTTTCCTCAAATATAATAGAATTTTCCCATTAAAAGAAATGAATTGTGTTCCTGCCATTTTTCCCCGTACCACATCTCAAATTTAGAATTTCAATTGTGTCCCTTGTTCCCAATCACAGTTAGACAGAGAACTCCTCAAGGACAGGCTCATAACTGACTCTTCTTTTTACCTGGCACTTAGTCAGCTCCTAAAAAATGTCGACTGAAATTTTCCTTTGGGTAAAAATGAACCTGGTCTAAATAGATCTCAATCAAGGTCTAGTTCAGTACCTTGGCAACAAGTTAGGAGAATCAGCAACAGAGTAAGAGTGACCAATGGCCCAGGCAAACCAATGGTTTGTTGTTCTGGGCAGGCATTTTCAAACTGGCATTTTAAAATTTCAGTTTACTTTTATTTGGAAAAGAGGCGAGATTGCATATCAAAGGGCAGGATTAGAGGACCAGAGGTAGCCATGCCTATTCTGGCCCCAAACTTGCAAATCCCACTTTATAAAAAGACAAGCTCTGCATAAAAAAAGCTTTGCAGTTAACTAGAACTTTTTGCAAATTATTTCAGACACTCCCTGTTAAATAAACACAGTTCTTGTAAGTGGAGTAATTCTGCTGCTGATGGTAGTGGTGGGAGTTCTTATAGTTTATCCCAGGTGGCTTATATGGTTCCTTGCCTAAAAGGATTTGACATATGTTCAAATTTCTCTCATTTCCAGTGTCTGTTAGAAATTCATGTCCTGGGTAATGGCTTAGCATTACCCTTAATTCAACTTTTGTCAATGTATGTACATTGAGGTCTTTTTTTCTTTAAGTCAGGAAACTGATTTTGGAGAGAAAGATAGAACAACAGTGTTTGCCTTCATGATCTTGGTGGTGTCATTTCCACAGCAATTCTATTGTGATAGTCTGTCTGAGTATATTCTCAGTCTTAAGTCAGTTTTGTAATCACTGGGCAGAGATTAACTCAGTGTCATGGCCTTGCTTAGAATGATCCTAGTGGTATTATCTCAAGATTTCATGTCTTTGACTTGGAAACTGTTGGCAGATATAACTCTTGGCTTATTAAAAGAGGTTTCTTTGGACTAGAATGGTGGTCAGAAATGAGACTAGACTGAAGTTCACTAAGCAGCAGCTTTAAAAGTGTATCTAAAGCAGATCGGCTCTCTGAACCTTGGACAACTTTGAAAGCCAGGATTTGAAATGTGGAATTTGAAATACATGTGAATGGCGATGTTGTTTTCTGAGCATAATGCTAAACATAGTTTTATCTCAGTTTCTTGATATTTTCACCTTAGGTATAGACTTCACATTCCTCATATATTATGTTTAACCTAGACTATGGTTTGCCTTCAAGCACTCATTATCTCAATGTCTTCTTGGGCAACTCTTGGATGCTAAACACTTTAGATGGGCTTGGCTATATTTGTTTACATACCAGAGGGTATTTTACCAATTACTTATCATTCTTTTTTTTAACCTATCATTCTTGATTATTATTATGTCAAAAACCATCTTTTCTGAATGTCTCATTTGATCTGTTATTCTTAGAACATTGATTGCTTTGGGTCTTCCTAGGCCTAAATTGCAATAGAACATTCTAGAAGGCAGAAATATTATGTTTACTGTTGCTACAATGTCAACCAGGAATATCTGCTTTATCATTTATTTTAAAATTCAATTTCATTATTTTATTTACATTATTTTTTGTTTACTTGCCATGTGGCTTAGTGGAACTAGCATAGATTAGCATGGAACTAGCATTGAGAGAGTCAGACAGAACTGAATTTAATTCACAAATCTACCATGTGTTCTAGCTTTGTAAACTTGATTGAGCTTATTAGTCTTGCTAAGCTTAAATCTAAGGTATGACCAAATATACCGATTTCAATTTTGCAGCCACTGCAGAGAAGACGAGAGTCTATGGACTATAAAAACAATCAGTTCATTCTCAACTTAGCAGTATTAGAGGAAAAAGTCATAGATGTCATTCTTTGTTTCCTTGTCACCTACAAAGGCCCTTGAATGTGGTTTTATAAGTTCTGTGGAGAAAGCAGAGACCAGTGCTCTTAGTTAGCAACAAGATTAAAACAACAACAACATGTTTTTTAGTAGTTATTACTCAGAGATACCCAACTATAGTGGTATACAAAATTTGATGTAAAATGAAGAGGAAACCCCTTTAAAATTAATCAAAATAATTACTACATTTAAATTTACAGATATATCATGCAGAAATTTAAAAACTTCTGATATTTATTTCTTTACAAAACTTTAAACAGGAAATAAGTTAGAAAACCTTGAATATGTGCACTAAAGAAAGTTTTAAGCTCTTTTGAGAGAAATATAAATCAAAAGTTTTCTGTCATCTTATTTGGAAGAATCTGCACAATGATGGTTTTTGCTTTCGGTCTACAAAAAAATTAAAAAAATAGAAAAAAGAAAGAAACCCATAAATCTCATAGCAGTTTGTTACTATTACTGGGGGACCCATAATTAAGTTATTCCATACTTAAAAGGTAACTCTAGAAAGTAAGTCAGAACAAACATTTTCACATGCTAGCAAAACCGGCTTAGAGGTAAGGCCCCCTGGGATGAATAAAGGTCTGATTTCTTTTGTAGCTTGTCCAGAGGTCTGACTACAAGGAGCATTAATATATAGTACCATGTCGAAGATAAATACATTATTATTTTTATTATTACCAATAATAATAAATTTATTCATTGCACTGGAGAGACTATATAAACAACCGAAAATAACCACTTAAAGGAATTACTGCAATGTTTGGAAATGTAAAGTAGAAAATTTGCAATGAGATATTTGTTCCAGGACACACACACAAATTCACATCAAAGACATAGAGTATATCTTTGTGGGTTTTCCCATGAAATGCAGCTGATATATAGCACTGAAATATGGTATCCTATTATCAAGCACCTAACAATTTCCAGGCACTGTGCTAAATGCATAATCTCATTCAAGCCTCACATCAACCTAACCATTATTAATCCCATTTTATAGATGAGGAAACTAAGGTTCAAAGAGTTTAAGTCCCTACTACTTAATGTGGCCCAGAAGCAGCAGCAGCATTACCTGGGAAATATAAGAAATGCATAATGATAGGCTCTTCCCCTGAACTGAATCGTCATCGGCATTTTCACAAGATCTCCAGGTGATTCTCATGTGCAAGTAGCATGGTTTAGGTGAGTTGCTCAGAACATGCATTTAGATACTGGCTGAGCCACGACTTAACTTAGTCAGTGTTAGGATCAAGTAGGTGCTAAAATGTATATCCTAGGATGTACATGATATAAATAAAAACAGAAGGTAAACTGTGAAAATGGGCATTGTGCAGGGCACATGTAGGTCAACCCAGGGTGAAAGAGGCTAAACAGGGTAGCAGGAGCTATGGGTGTGAGTGAGAGATGACTCCCTCTTCATTCACAATAATGTGGCCCTCTGACCTGACGCCGAGGGGCAAGTTGCATCGGTTTCTCTAACCACCACCAAGTGCCCACCACTCAAAGTCTCTATCCACTTTTCACTTCATGCATTATCTTCGATGGGGTCAGGGTCCATTTCTCTTGCAGTGGCTTTCATTACCGTTGCTGAGACTGTCCCCTGAGCCTGGGTGTTAGCTCATGCTCTTATAATAAAAGCACCATTTGTGGGTTTCCCTGTCATTGGACACACCTCTTGCTGTAGCTCTCCAAACCCTCACAGAGGTAAAGCCCCCATTCACATGTCTGGGAATCCTCACAGGTATCTTATGTGTATTCATAGGTAAGTCCTGTCAGGGCCCTCTGTTTTCTTTTTTCTTCCCCAATTTTCCTATAACCCAACCCCTTCACTATGTCCACTGTTCTTGAGTCACTCACAACCATGGCTTCCCCTGAAAACTTCTCTGTCCTATAAGCAGCAGTCAACACAGTGTTCCTGGAAGTCCTTTGAGCTAAAGCATGCTATAACTTGTGCAGCCTGCTAGAAGAAAGACACTGTCCCTCAGGGTCCTCCTCTCCACATCCCTAGGGAGCTCATATGAAAGTGCAAGCCATGTGACCACGTGACAGCCCAGTCACCGGTCAGCTAAGACTTCCCTACTGGACTAGGCTCCTGTGCCTGGCTCTATCTTTCTGTACAATACTATCTGTTTACATCGCTGTAAATAGCACATGGCACATAATAAATGCTCAATAAATATTTATGGTTTTGAATGGAGGATTAATTCTCTTTTCATAGTTTCTCATGCAAATATTGGCAGGTCTGACCACCAAGTCACCAGACAGGTTCAGATGTGTCTGAGTCACCTCAGTGGAGACAACTTAAGCTCTCAATGAGACTCCCTTCCTTTAATGAGGAGGATGGATTCTACAAATATTTATGTTATTAAAAATTAGAGAGGAGGCACCATTGTGTTCCTTTCTTTCTCTGCATACATGAGTGAGATATTCCCTGCCCCTCTCCCTTGCAGGCTTGTAACCTGCTGCTCATAGGAGGCTGCCTCGTCTCCTGAGACGCTTCACCTCCTGATTCCAAAGTTACATGAAATTAAGGCCTGGGGCTGGCTTCCTTGACTCCCTGGAAACGTAGTCAAATTGGGCTTCTCAGGGCTGCCCCAGCCACCTCCTTGCTGCACATGCACCTGACTCAGCACCAAGGAGACAGGACTTCTCCAGTGACACAGCACATTTGCCAAGAAATATCTAATGTCAAGGTTAATGTGAATCAAGAACCCAGAGAATTGTATGTATGGGTTTATTTCCTATTAGCAAAAGGACTATCTTACCAAAACCTAAAAGAAGTGCTATGAAATTAATTACTGCATTTAATTAATTACTGATTAAATAAAGATATTTAATCTTTACAGTCCCTTTGTAAGAGAAAACTATTTTTAGGTGAGGAAACCAAGGCTGAGCTAAGGCAAGTTAATAAATTAGGTGGCTAAGAAGTAACACAATTGATAAATCGAATAGGCTGGATTAGAATTCATATCTGCTGCCTCCACGTCTGGTTAGAGGCTTTTGACAAGAGTCGACACTGGCCCGAGGGAATGGTGTGCTCTGTCTCCTGGTGGGCATATTTATGATCCTAAGCCAAGAGACATTTAGTGGATTCAAAGCTTAAATGAGGGGAAAGATATATGTGATGTTATTTAGGTTTGTACCTCATGATGCCTAGAGAAGCTATGAAACAAGTTCATTTACAGATTGGTGTACAGTAACTCCTACTGAAATGCTCTTGGGTCCTTGCTGTGGGCAGCAGGCTGACGTGGTGCTTAAGTGTCCCTACCTAACTGTCAGCAAGGGACTCAGAAAAATAGTGTGGGCGCTGTGAGTGGTGCTGACAGAAGAATGTGCTACCACTGCCAACTGGAGGCTATGCCAACAAGAGCCGCCATCATGGGGTGGTGAGGCATGCCCAGGAATCTACTGCCAATACCAGCTGCCTCCACTGAGAACCAATTCCTCTTGAGAAGCCGCGTGCAAGCCGGCTGCTGGCACCACCCTTGGGAGACGGTCCAAGGCCACCTTTGGGAGCCCAGATAGCATGGAGCCTGGGAGACCTGGCTCCCCTCACCATTCCCAGCGTGAGTCACATTTGTGGGGATAGAGTTTGTTGATCTTTCAGGAAACTCCTCAGTGAGAACGAATAACAAATTCCCAAACAAAAACCTGGCAGGATTAGAGGCAGCAAGACTTAAGGCTTGGGGAGCTGTCTGCAGAGACTTTCAGTGCTAACTAGGTTCCTGGGCTGGGGAGCACCTGGAGGGGGGCTGCATGCTATCACTTGCCATTTACTTTGGGATATCTGGCCAGCAACTGTTTACAGAAAGTCATCTCTTAAGCTTGGGGGGGTCATCATCATCACTGAACAATACTTTTCCCCTTAAATCTGATCATTTCCTTCTGGCACCTCCATCTTTCTAACATCTATTTTTGAGGTGTAAACTAATTCCCTCCTGAAATTTCTGGATGTTTCTCTGAGGCTCTTGCTTGGCCGTTTAGTTTCAAAAACTTTTCTGGGAGTTCTATTTACATGACTTTGCTTAAGGGTCCCCAGATTCCTCTCAATCAACTGCACGGGCCTGCCAGCACGGGCCATTCTTTCATCATTTCATTCCTGTTTGGGTCCTGTCTTGCCGCTCCCTAATGTTCCCTTCATGTCCCCATCACCCAAACATTTCACTCTTCACTCTCACCCAAAAACACCCTCAGCAATGTTTACATATAATAAGCTACCTTTTTCCAGGGCTTGAGAAATTCTGTAGGAAAAACTTTAGTCATTTGTGGAGGCTTCTTTAAACTCTATCGTTGTGCTGAGTTTCCAGGTAATTACTGCTCGCTGCAACGCTTGTGGCCCCAGAGCAGCCTCGGGTTACTTTCTCCCCGCAGGCCAGGGACATTCCCATGGCACTAGGCAGAGTTTCCAAGGGTGGGAGGTCACTGCCAATCCTTCCCTTCCTGAAATGTGCCACAAAGTGCTGGTTGTCCCACAGCCTCGGTGTGGAGACTGCATGACATATCGATGGATTAATGTCTATTAATGAATTCAACACAGTGCCTGGCCTCCCCTCCATCTGTATTATGTGTCTTTGATGCTAAATATATTTGAATTTCTTTCAAGTCATCATTTGTAATCTCACATATCTCAACTGTCCTGTGACCAGGTGGCCCTACAGAGATGATTTTTATGAACTTGAAAAGTCTTTGTAAAGGCTTTGCCTTGTACATATGAATTGATTTCCTAATAAATTGCATTTTTAAAATTTACTAGTACCCAGATGAAAATTCTCTGAAGTTTCTTTTCCTAATTAATTTTCTCTTTTCTTACACAAAGAGGTTGCTGGAAATATTTACCAAATGCTCATTCAGGGCAACACCCACCCTATATTCTCAGATGACTAGGCTATAAGAAATGTAATGACATTTTTTTCCCAGTAAAATGATTTCAATGATTTTTTTAACTAAAATTTTTTTCTCATTACCTTGATAGAATGTTAAGTGTCATTTCTTGTCTTATTCAGACCCACCCTTTCGGTTGATAATAAAAACAAACTATATATTTATGCTTAATGCTGAAACACTTTACTGTAGATTTTCCAGACCAAGCATGTTTTGATTATTCTTTTTAACTCAATCTTAACTTTAAATTTGAAGGTAGAAAACATATTTTAAACTGAATAAGCAACTGACTATATGCCATAAAAGAGCATCTGAGAATGCCAAAATTATCGCAAGACCCATGAAGAGGTCTTTATTATTTAATTATTTTAATCACTTAGTCATTTAGTTATATAGCAAATGTTCATGAGGCAATAGATTTATAGGTTTAGAAATGAAATATTTTTCCTCTAAATCAGGGCTGTTGATTTTTGTCCAGCTTTACTGAGGTATAGTTGACACATAAAAATTGAACATATTTAAGTTTTGCAACATGATGATTTGATTACATATATGTTGTGAAATGATTACCACAAGCAAATTAATTAATATACGAGTATTCATCATGTCACATAGTTAACATGTTTTGTGTGTATGGTGAGAGCACATGAGATCTACTCTCTGGAAATTTCAAGTATACAATACAATGTTATTCACTATAGTCACCGTGTTGTACAATAGGTTCCCAGAACTTATAACTGAAAGTTTGCACCCTTTCACCAACATCTACCTATTTCCCCAATTCCCAGATCCTGGCAACCACCAGTCTGCCATCTGCTTCTAAAAAGCCTGCTTTTTAAAATTCCACATATGAGTGAGATCCTGCAGTTTTTGTCTTTTCTGTCTGGCTTATTTCACTTGGCATAATGTCCTTCAGTTTCATCCATGCTGTCACCCATGGCAGGAGATATATAGATCACTCTGCTTTCTCCATACATCTGTCAGCAGACACTTAGGTCGTTTTCCTATCTTGGCTGTTGTGAATAATGCTATAATAAACATGGGAGTACAGATAGCTCTTAGAGATCCTGATTTCATTTCCTTTGAATATATCCTCAGAATGGAATTGCTGGATGATATGGCCATTCTATTTTTAATTTTTCAAGAAACTTCCATAGAATTATGGACTGTTTCAGGGCCCATAGCTAGGAAGGAGGTCAGCGTGTCTGTTACCTGAGGCATGGGCAGTCATAGCTCCTCCCAGGTCCATTGATGGACGGTGCTGATAGCAGGACCAAGGTTAAATGGTGCTGTACCCAAGTCCGCAGGGGATGGGGCTATTTCTGAGTCCATAGCCAGAGCCATGGTCAGCAAGCCTGCCATGTGGGTGTGGGTCTAGCTTATCAAACTGGCCCTCCTCAGTTTGGGCTCCACCAGGGCTTAATGACCTTTTACCTGACTCCTAAAGCTCCCACAAAGGCACTTTTGTCCATGAGTGATTGACAAATTATTGTTGCTGTGGGAGGATATGAGCCAGACTGCCTCCTACTCTGCTTCTTGCTGACATCACCTTGGGGCTTATTAACTGTATACTGGAAAACAGGCTTATCCAACTCAATGGATTTTTTCATCACAAAATAGCAGGTATAAATACCTGACAACCCTGGTTAAAGAAGATTGGAGGTAAGGTTAAACCTGAAGGAGGCAGCTAAGGCTTCCATTTATGGTATTACGAAGAGGTTGGTGACCCTTTCCCCACCCACCACACCCTCCCAAATAAAACCCAAACTGGACAAAATTGGCAAAACAACCATTTCTTGTTGATTAAAAATGGACAATATATTGAGAAGCATTTATTCTTGAAAAGCCCTTAGAGCATCATGTAAGAATGTGGGCATCTGTGGCCTGTTTGCTAGGGGTTTTTCCCATTGCTCCCACAACTCAATGATAACTATAGTTGTAGTAGCTTGGGACTGGCCTCCAAACTGCAGCTTTGCCACACCAGAAGAGGCAGGCTTGATTTGTAGCAGATACGGAAGCTCTCCATTTTCATTGCATATTTATTGAAATTAAGTCAATAGTAACCTGAAGTGGATTATGATACGTTAAAGATTCATCTTGTAATACACAAAGAAATTCAAAAAATATAATTAATGAAATAAAGGGGAATTAAAATTACATGCCAAAAAATATCGGTTTAACCAAAAAGAAGGTAGTAGTAAAGGAGAGACAGAGAAACAAAAAAAAATGTGATACATATATAATACAAATATTAAAATGTAAGTGGACTAAAGACTCCAGTTAAAAGGCATAGAATGTTACACTGGATAAAAATGATAGCTGTCTCCCTCTGGCCCTCCAGCTCTCTGGCACTCGCCATCTCTCTCTGTCTCCCTCTCCCTACCTCTTCCTCTCTCTCTCTCTCTCCCTCTCCCCAACCTCAGCCAGGCCCAGTTCTCTTCCCTGAAAATGTATCACTAATAAACCCTGCTTGCATATTAATCAGCTTGCTGACCTTTGATTACTCACTGTGTGAGCAAGAAAAACCGAGACTCCCATAACACCAATATTAAGAGAACTTGCCTACTCCTTAAAAGGCTGGAATATGTAAGAAAAGTAGCATCAGAAATATTTTAGTCCGGATTCTATCAGTGTGGATAAGAGTGTAAAGCCACACCCTCTGCCTTAGGGTGAAGCATAGCAGGCAGGGCTCAGAGAAGGTGGCTGTCCATGCCCGAGGTCCTCAAACGCCACCTTCACCAGCTGCTCCCACCTGCCTGGTCTCCTGTCAGCCAGTGGCTGGCTGCCCTGTACACTTAAGGAGAACAGAGCAGACCTTATTTTTGCTTCCCTCCCCCCTCAATTGTCCCTCTCCCTTGAGTGCTTGAAGGATGTTTTGAGGGTGGGAGGAAAATCCAAAGGTTTCCCAGTTATCAAAAAAAAAAGATGATACAGCAGTATGCTTCCTACAAGAGATGCTTTTTAGATACAAAGACACTAATAAGTTCAAAGTAAAAAGATGGAAGAAGATATACCATGCAAATAATAATATGAAGAGCAACTGTAAGAGGACCATAGTAGCTATATTAATGTTCTACATATGTATTATTTCAGTTTCTCTGGGTCAGGAACCTGGGCATGTCCTAACTGGATCCCCTGCTTAGGATCTTGCAAGGGCAACCTAGGTATCAGTCAGACGTGCAATCTCACGAAAGGCTCAATTGGAGGGGACCTGCTTCCAAACTCATTCAGGTTATTAACAGAATCAGTGCCTTGTAGTTGTTGGACTGAGAACTCAGTTTCTTGTGAGCTGTTAGCCAGAGGCTACCTTTAGTTCCTTGCCACATGGGGATCCCCAACATGCCCATTGGCTTCCTCAAAGCCTATGGGAGGGAGAGAATGAGAGACTCCAGTAAGATTATTGACCTAACTTTATATATATCTCCATCTAACAACAGAAGAATACACATTGTTTTCAAGAACGCATTGAACATTCTCCAGATAATAATACAAGATGCTTTCAACTGCTATTAGTGGGTATTTGTTATGAAGCAGTAGATAACTAATACAAAGGGAAACTTTTTCAACTTGATAAAAGCCATCTGTGAAAAAAAATCTATATCTAACATGACACTTAATGGTGAAAGCTTGAATGTTTTCCCACTAAGACTGGGAATAAGTCCAGGATGCCCAGTCTCACCACTTCTTTTCAACACTGTACTGGAGGTTCTAGCTAGGGAAGCAAGGAAAAGTAATCAAAGGTGTACAGATTAGAAAGGAAAAAGTAAATCTTTTTATTTGCAGACAATATGAAATAGAAAATCTTGTGTGATGTATAAAAATTTTAATCTAATAAGTGAGTTTAGCAAGGTGGCTGGATACAAGATCAATGATCAAAATACAAAAGTCAATTTATTTTTACATGAGTAATGAACAATTCAAAAATGAAATTAAGAAAATGATTCCATTTAGAAAGAATATTTATGTTAAGAGAAGGAGGAGTAGGAAGGGGAGGAGATGGAGAGAAAGAGGGAGAGAGAGAGAGAGAGAGAGAGAGAGAGAGAGAGAGAGAGAGAGAAAGTTCATATATTCCTCTAGGAACTGAAAGGAGGTTGGGAGAGTATTTTGAAATAAAAATTTAAAGGGTGCAATAGAGGTGGGTCATGAAGTTTCTTGCAAGATATATTAAAAAGTAGGGACTCTAGTCTGAGAATTAGCAGAAAATATTTGAGGGTTTAATGTTTTTAAAGAAGGAAATTACATAGCTTTTCTGTTCTGAGAGATCATTTGGGCTGCAGTGTGAACTGGAGAAGGACAAAGCTGGATTTAGGGAGATAGGATGATGGTGCAGTGACCAAGGCAGGGTAGAGTTAGGAAAACTGGAAAGAAGTGGCTACTTTGAAAGGTAATCTGAAAATGATTAGATATATAAAGCAAAAGTATGACTCAATAACAAATATTCTCAGTATTTTTTCATAAACACAGAATTTCCTGAGAAAGTTGCCTAGATAGGCTGTATAAATTAGTTTCTCATGGAAGTTTCCTCAATCTATTTTACCTGGTTGCATTTTGAGTACAGTCCTCAACTGTGGCAGTTGCGCTAGATAAACTTCAAGGGTTTCTTTAGAAGTGAAGATCCCGTGGACAATAAAACTAGCTACTGGACAAAATACTCAGAGGATAAATGAAGTCAAGAAAAAGGGAATATCTGAAAATGAGCAATGAATGTAAAACTCTTCTATCAAGGGGCAAATACTCCAAGAGCAAGACGACGTGATGAAGCTGGGCCATGCTTTCTAAAATTCCTGTGTATTTACTCATTTATGCATTCAACAAATAGCAATTGTGTATTAATTATGTGTCAGGAATTATTTTAGATGTTTAGGGTACAAGAATTAACACGACAGTAAGGTCCTCTTACCAGAATGAAATATATTCTCGTGGGGAGAGAAGCACAATAAACAGATAAATAAATGAGTAAGGTGATCACAGAGATTCCGAAGCATGTCAAGGACATGAACTTGGAGATGTAATAGAGAAAGTGGCTGGGAGAGTGTTCTGTGAATAGGATGGTCACACAGGCCCTTTCTGAGAAAATGGCATGTAAGTCCCCAAGGCATCATTATGTATTATAGTTGGAACAAATAAGAGGTTGAAAATAGTGAAGATGTGCTCATATTCTACTAACGTCTAAAATAATATCATGGATAGAACCAGTGGGTTATTTGATAAATTGCAGTAAGCTAGCTGGGATGTGTTTTGCTATCTTGATTCCCCTCCCCCCCCCCCAAAGTCCTAAAACTGAGACTAATAGGAGTAAGTATGGCCAGATTTTAAAGAGAGTTGCTGAGCACACCAATTCACAATCAATCTCCATCACTCACCTCTAGCCTATGTAAGAAAAGATCAGATATTTAAAGGGCTGGTTTGATAGTACCATTAGCATAATGAGTTGTAGGTCCAGGGGAGCGTACCCCTCTCTTCCTTATAGTGTCAGCCAGACAGTTCCTGTCAGCAAAGGGTAATGTAGAGGCTACTGAAGGTTATTCTTCAGAAGCAACTTTCCAATCTTTTGTGCCTCTATATTCTGAAACTAACAATGTTGGGGCACATGAGGAACTATTTTCTGGTAAATGTCCAGAACCGATAAGTGTCAAATGAAACAGGAGACACATGAGCCTGTTTGCAGCTCCACAGTCCTGGAATTCAGCTATTTACAGGGATTGCCCACAACCATCACATCTCTCACCTTCTTGGATTCCATGTGATTTTCCTGATTATGTTGGCATTCCCCTGCTCTAGAATGGTGCCCTGTCTTCTACCTTCCTGGCCACTTGTCTTTAGCATCATTTTTATTCCCCACATCAGCCTGAGACCTAGGGTGACTGTTTTCCAAAATAGCTCAACCATTTCACATGCCTACCACAGGGTATGAGGGCTCTGATTTCTCCACATTCCACAGCAAAACTTGTTACTGTCTTTTTAATGAGAGCCATGCTGGTGTTTGTGAAGTGGTATCTCATTGTGGTTTTTATTTGCATTTCCTTAATGACTCATGATGTCACATATCTTTTCATGTATTTTTTTCTTATGAGAAATGTCTATCCAAATTTTTTGCCCATTTTTCAATTGAATTGCCTGTTTTATTTATTACTGAGCTGTAATTGTTCCATGTGTACTTGCAAGGTATGTATATTCTACTGTTGTTTGGTGGGGTGCTCTAGTGATAGGTCTTAGGTCTAGTTTTTTATAGTGTTGTTTAAGTCTTCTATTTCCTTTTTGATTATTTTTTACTTGTTCTATCCATTAAAGGGGAATAATAAAGTCTCCAACTATTATTATTTAATTGTCTGTTTCTCTCTTCAGTTCTGTAAGTCTTTGGTTTATGTAATTTGAGCTGTCTTGTTTATAATGGTTATATATTCATGATGTATTGGCCCCATCATTATAAAATGCCCTCCTTTGTCTCTAGTAACAATTTGTCTCAAACTCTATTTTTTTATGATTTTAGTATGACTACTCAAACTCGCTTTAGGTTTCTCCTTGCGTGGTATACCTTTTTCTATTAGTTTACTTTCAACCCATTTTTATCTTTGAATATAAAATATGTCTCTTATAGGTGACATATAGTTGAAGCATGGAGTTAAGGAAGGGGAAATTGGTACAGGGCAAGTTAAAATGCCATAAATCTCATTATTCTTAATGAGATTCAGCCAAATTAGACATCTATTTCTCTGGTTGACAACCAAGTTCAACCAGGTAAGTCAGTCCTTCTATACGCTTCCATGGCATCCTGAATTTATATAGTTACAACATCCATCACACTAAATTGCAATGGCCTCTTAGTCTACACCTCCCTCCATAAAAGTTGAATTGTATTGAGAGCAGAGATATTGTTTACTATATTTCTAATGCCTAGATCACAACTTAATACATATTTTAACTAAATTAAAATGATGTAAGTTAGATCATATTAGAACAAAAAAGATTCAAAAATGGTTTTTTCAATTCTATTTTCCTGCCATCTTTCACATCACTTTCATCTTTCTCACTTATTTAATGGGACTAGGTTAACAATTCCTGGGGAAGTCCTTGAACTCTATAATTAACACTTGACCCTTTGCTAGAAAATATGTTATTTTATTCTGATAGAGCTAATTACCTTCACTGGAAGAGTTTGAAAAAGAAAAACAACATTGTCTTTGTAGGATATTATAGAAGTACTCCACCCAGAAAATTATTTGGGGATTTACTGCCAAAGAGATTTTTATTGTAATATACACATAGTGTATATCATTCCAGAAAAGGCCACATGCTGCTTTGCACTTGAGGCCTCTAAAAAGCATTTAATGAGAAAATTTCATTTGTCGAGGATCATCAGAAAAATTACACATCAAAAAAAGGAGCTATTTTTACCATATGGAAAGTAAATTTCTAACATCATAATCTCTATGAGGAATCAGAAAATTAAGCGATCCCTCAAAACTCCCTAGAGGGAATCTCTAACCACAGACTTTAATCATTTCAATTATGTTTATTTATTCATTCAATAAGTTTATTCATTGATTCAGTAGACCCATTCATTAAATAACAGTCCAGGTACTATACTAGACCTGTGGAATTATTAAGGATGAATGAGATTGGTTTCTTCCTCTGAGAAACTTACATTCTGGGGGGAAAGAAAGATATGGAAATATATAATTACTGTATAATGTGATAACTTCTCTGATGAATTTATACACAAGAATCTATGGAAGTGGAATGGAAGGAACATATAATTGGCTTGGCCAAGGAGGGAGCATATAACTGGCTCAGCCATGAGGCAAGAAGAGACTTCATAGAAAATATAATTAAATTACCTGGAATCAAAACTATGATTCAAATGGATAAAAGAAGGAAATACATTGCAAGTGGAGATTATACCATGGAAGTTAACAGGATAATCAATAGGATGAGAATAATAGGTGTCAAAACCCTACACATTCTAAGATAGGTATAAGATCACCCATTAAGACTCACAAAGGTCTGCCAGTGTAGCCACTATCAGTGTTTGTGGTAGAGATTGTTAGACTACATTATTCTCCTCCCTAGACAATGAAGACATACAACTCAGACCCTGCACAGGACAGTATGAGTAGTTCTTGTCAATGAACAATGATTAGTAGCGACATATCTCAAGTCTTAGTCCATTTAGGCTGCTAAAACAGAGGACCAGAGTCCTGGTGGCTTATAAACAACAGAAATTTATTTTGCATATTTCTGGGGGCTGGGAAGTCTAAGATTAAGGCATCAGCATGGTCGGTTCTGCTGCGAGCCTGCATTTTGTTTCATGGAAGGCTTTCTTCTTGCTGTGTTCTTACATGGCAAAAGAGTGAGGGATCTTTTGGGGGGGGTCTCTTCTTTTAGGGCACTAATCCCATACATGAGAGCTCCACTCTCATTACCTATTTACTTCCCAAAGGACCATTCGCCAAATGCCCCCACACTTGTAATTAGGACTTAACATATAAATAATACGAGAGGGGGGGACATAAATATTTAGTCCATAGAATTTCACTTTCTGATGAAGGCAGTAGAGAGCTGTTTTTGTTTGTTTTTTTGTTTTCTGCTGCAGAGAATCTAGAGACACATTTTCAAATAACAGTCAACAGGTGGTTAAATTTACATCTGCTGCTGGTTGCAGCGACTTGTTACATACAGGTTTTCAAGCTTGAGATGGAGAGTAGGAAAGGTTATATTGGGTCGTTGGAAAAGTCATGACGAATTTTTTCAGTTTTTCGTTGCAAAAATGCATCATTACTTTTCCGACAACCCAATAGTTTGGATTAGAGATTGAAATTGTCATACAGATTGCATAGGAATTTTCAATACGTGAAACTTAAGAATATTTGTTGAAATAGAAATGGCCTGAAGAAACTCAGGGGTCAGCTCAAGATTTTCTCTAAGTGCATTTAAGAACAATTGAACAGAATGGTTTTTAAAAGGAAATACTAAATAGTGGCAAAGAATACTGTACTTTCTGTTTGTATCTTATTGGTCAATGCCTTTAATCAACTAGATCTAGAAACACAGGAGAGCTTGATATGTATGGGAATTGCAAATAATTTGTAAGATTGAAAGTAGCCATAGGACAGATCATGAAAAGCCTACATATGTTTTGTTAAGGAGTGTATATAGAAGGGTGATAGAGTACATGATCAGATTTTCCTTTTAGGAGAGCATTTCTTGAGCAATATGGAGTTGGATTGGAAGGAGTTAAGTATTGAAGTGGAATGACCATTCAGAATGCTATTGCAGTCCTTAAGGTAAGAGATATGAGGCCCAAAACTAAGGCAAGAAAAAATGAAATAGAAAAAGAAAGCTCAAGAGTTATTTGGGAGGCACAATACATAACACTCGGTTATCAATTAAATATAATGCATGGAAAGAAGCTTTGAGCGTCATACCAGGAATTCTGCTTTAGAATGTCTACTATAATTTTAATAGAATGGAGAATATCTGTGGAGAAGCAATGTGAGTAGGAGAAATCAGTTTTGAATATGTGGTACGTTAGCTACCTCTGGGAAATCCAGGTGGGGCTAGATAGATAGACCTGGAGTCCAAGAGAGAATTGAAGAGAGGGGTCAGAGATGAAATATCATTGCATTTGCTTTTAACTATTTTGTAGTCTAAATGAGATGCAACTGGAAATTTGCTGGGTGAGGGGTTCCAGGAATGTGCTTACATCTTTGATTGCAAAAGATGTAGACTTGGCTGTCATGTTCCTTGTCCTTCTGCCCTTTGTCACTCCCCTTTCTTCTTCCAACCTGAAATGGGATCATGAGCCTTGGAGGTACAACAGCCATTTTATATCCATCGGGAACAGCAGAAGGACACCTGAAGGCTGGGGATAGGGGAGCAGAAAGATGGAAGGAGGCAACATTCCTGTTGGCATTATTAAAATACCTTAGACTGATTACCTCTATATTTCATCTTATGTGAGATAAATTGACCCATATTATTAATCAGATTTTATATTGTGAAATGCTAAATACAGTCAAAAGTGATACAAGAGCTCTTAGACGATAGGTGAAAAAGATCATGATTATAAATGCCTAAGGCACTCAACTAGGTATTTGGGTGATATTAGCCTGTGTGTGACAAACTGCATATGTTGAATTGCCATGCAAGCCCCCAAATGAAGATGTGTGTCACAGAGGAACAAATGAAAAATTGAAGCAAATAAGACTGAGAGGTCAAGTAAGATTGCCCTAATATTTCAATTGCTCATTAAATTCATCCTATACATATGTTTCAGGCACTCACCACTCAGTGAATGGCTCCTCTAGGGCAGCTGCAAATTACAGAGGTTTTTCTACATGGGTTTTTGTGCTTTTTTTTTTTTTTAAGTCATTGCAGTTGCCTTCTTGGTAATCTTGTTGAAATCTATTCTTACTCTCCATCTTTGTTTTTATTTTAGTCTCTTAACTTCCTGATTTCTGGGGATCTCTAGTCTTGGACTGAATCCCCATCGCCATGTGGACTTCAAAATCACACCAACAACATGAAACCTCTGTATAATAAAATAAGGCTATTGTGGATTGAATTGTGCCCCCTCACCAAGTTCATATGTAGAAATCTTTGGGTCATTGCGGATGCAATTAGTTAAGATGAGATCATACTGGAGTAGGGTGGACTCCCTCATCCAATACGACTGGTGACCTTATAAAAAGAGGAAATTTAGACAGACACACACCCAAGGAGAATGCAATGTGAAGATAAAGGCAGAGGTCAGGATGATGTTTCTACATGCCAAGGAATGCCACAGCCTGCCAGAAAACCTCAGAAGCTAGGGGAAAGGCATGGAACAGATTCTTACTCACAGCACTCAGAAGAAACCAACCTGCTGACATCTTGATCTCAGACTTCTAGCCTCCAGAGCTGTGAGACAATACATTTCTGTTGTTTTAAGCCATCCAGTTTGTGGTACTTTGTTATGCAGCCCTGACAAACTAATACAGTATCTCTTGTTTCTTTCCCTTGGTATTTCAATGGAAAGAATTCTTTTTTGTACTTTTCCTTTTTCTCCTCAGACAGTCACTTCCAGGATCTCGTGGGACCGCCCTTTCTAATCAATCCTCCAAGGGATATTCTCTATGATACATTCTTGAGGTGGTCCTTGTTGCATTTATATTTCAAAACCCAAATGTTATTAATGGTTTTCCTCTGGATGATTGCATTGGAAAGGTTGATTGGACCTACTCTTTAAAATGTGATTTAACGTTCATTTATCTCATTTCTTATTCTACTGGATTGGCAGAAGGTGTGTGAAAAGAAACTGCCATGGAGATTTCATGGCTTTGACAAAACAGTTACATCCAGAATTAAAATGAAAGGTTTAGTTTCGATGCCATCTCTTTCCTATTTAAAACAAGAAATAGGGTTTAGTTACCCTCAACTTAAATTGAAGAGAGGGTATGTTCTAAGAGAACATAAAGGATGGGCGAGAGGAAGTTGGTGTTACATTTGGAGTTTATGATGAATGCTGTTTTAGATCTAGAGAGCTTAATACAATTTGGAAGGAATGAGAGGAAGAAGTTAAAAGGTGATATATTGCTGTCCTCTACTCCAAGAAAGGATATTCTGTCCTCTTTAGAGAGCAGCATGATTGAAAGAGGGGTTCAGCCAGTGGCCATCTGCACTAGAGCAATACCAGAAACAACCTGGACTTCCACACCCTGTGCTGGGCCCTGCCAGGCCACAGAACCATTTTGGCCCGTTTTCATATGGATGCCACAACCCCACATAGAGAGCTGCATTAGAGGAGAGCAGACGACAATCCATCTTTGTTATAATTCAACCTAATTCAAGCCACATTTATCAAATGCTTCTATGTGACATGTACTGTACTAATTGTGCAAAGACTAATAAGATTTGAGCCCTGCCCTGTTCAGTTCACAGTTGGGTGAGGGAGGTCAGAAAGTCTTAATGAAGTGGATCAGACTTATGCTATATCAAGACCAGACATCCAGTCATATTCTTCCTTGTGTACTCATAGTGTTTTATATTTAATAGATCTTTGGTAAAAAATTAAGTAATGCAGATATTTTTAAGGTGGCTATAGAAATCCAGAAGAAAGAAACAATTCTATCAGGAGATATTAAGGAAAAGTTCAGTAAGGAGCAATAATTAGATGGGGACTTAAAAGCTATTTAGAACATCACTTGATTAAAAAGAAAATATAAGTAGGAAAAAGGCATTCTTGGTGGGGAGACTAAAATTAGGGAAGCAAGAATGACTTGATTAAAACAAAAGTAATAATATTGAGTAAATGCATAATTTATTCTGGATGTTATACATACTTCATTTTATTCTCACAACAGTACTGTGGGGACAATATGGTTATACCTAGTACATGTATGAAAACATGGTGGTCACACAGTCACCAAGAATCAGAGCCAGAATTGAACCATTAGCCCCTCACTGTACAATCTTCCTTGAAAAAAAAAATTAGGGGAGAGTCTGATGGTTTTTAATGAGAGAAATAGCATGTTATGGTTTGTTTTCAGCCATGAACAAAGATTGGAAGGTGGCAACTTTCTGCCAAGATTACCTTAAAAAACATTCAACAATCACCTTAGAAAACATACATCAATTTGACTGATTTGAAGGTAGGTATTACATTTGTCCTGAACATAAAAGCTTCAGTACCACTGAATGTAGAATTAATCCATAATAAATTTATATATTTGTATTTTAAATTACCATAGGCCCCATGGACATACATTTGAAAGTAGGATTTTTAATATACTCTACTTGTGTTGTGCCTTTATCCTTCAGGGCCTAATTCCAACATCCGGCAGCCAAATACATAAGGATGCTGCATGAAAGTCTACAGCCAAAGGTATTTCACTTTGGTGTAAGAAATGGTTCGTGCTATTTCATGAAATAAAGGTGTTACACCTGTGCTATTAGTTAGAAAATTTACTTTGGCTATTAGCATACAACTGTTCTTTGCTGTCCCTTCAGAATCTTTAGGGACTAACATCTCATCCCGATTCAGAGATTGGAAAACATGGCAGCCGGTTGGTGCTTTATTTAGCTGACTGCACCAAAAGGTTTATTATATCTACATAGTTTATAAATATCTAAAAGGTTGCTATGGTCTTTTGCTCGCAATGGCCCCTGAGGGAGGACAAGAAATAATTGAAGCAGGAGGTTTAGGAAAAATCATTTTAAAAGGCAGATCAGTTTACTCACAGACCATGTGTACTCTGCCAGTATGGGAGGTTTGTAGTTCAATTTAACTGACTTTTATGGAGATCTCTCAAGTGACCTTACACTGTATTTTTAGAAGGGAGTTTTATGTTGGGTGTTGTACTTAAACAGAAAATATAGGACAAATGGCAACTACTGAAAATCTGTGAGCAGGAAGGTTGACATTTTCAGAGAAGTCCTACCAGTAAAACCCTTGTCCTTCCAATGACAGAGATCTTGGTGGCACAATAATTAGGGAGACTCTTGTTATTTAATGACCATTTCTCTTAGAACTTCATGAAAAATATATCTTATTCTTTCAGCTTTCAAGGATATGGTATGAATGTTATCGAAATCATTATTATTTCAGAAGTTGATCCAGTCCCAAGTAGTAATTGAATTTCCCAATAAAATACTCCCAGAGTAAACATCTGCTGTTGCCCAATGCATTCCACAAAGCATCTTTAGAGGATTTTAAAATTTTATCCCCAGGTCCATGTACAGTGTTGAAATCAGTTCAGCAGGGCGAAGGCCTAAAGAATAATCACATCGCAGGATCCCGAACTCCCGGGCATGGGTGTTTCCATGACAATAGTCATCTTCATTCTTCTTGGGTAGTTTATTACTGTTATAAAACTGCTCTGGCTCTGGTTCTTCACCCGACTCTGAAGTTCTCAGAAGTACTCACTCAAAGAAATTCAAAATTATTTCTTTTTAAAAAATTAACATTATACCATAGGGTCTATATGCATAGATCTGTATTCTGCTTATGTTATCTTGATTAAGTTTGAAGGACTCCATTTGTATGAAGTTATACCATACAAAAATAGGCCCTTATTTATGAATTATCCTAAGAAGAGGTTTTCTTACTCTGCCTTTATATCCTGGCCAATAGCAGCCTGAGAAAAGTGTTACTTGATTCACTCAAGTTCGGATGCTATTGATTAAAAACCAGTGTGAATAGGCTTTTAAGACTTTATATGATTTTTTTTAAAAGTTAAAGTAATATTGGGAAATATTCTGCTAAATATATATTTATTCTGCTAAACATAGATATGTAATGAATGCAATAGCTACAGATAACAAAAGGCATCACTGGCATGCGAGTCTGTCAATCACCACCATCAATCCCGCCTCACTGAAGAAGATGAAATCCTTCACTAGAAAGAGAAAAGTGTTTCTCCAGGTTTGGATCAGAGTCTTCTCCATTACCTCTCATGCTGTTATTCACCAACATAGTTCTATAGAAGTCACTGCTATCTGCACATAGTCAATGCCCAGTCTAATCCATCACATACCAAAACACCAAAAAGCTCATTCAAAAAAGATATGCCTTTGAGAGGCTGTGGTTTCAGAATTACATCAAACCAAACTGAAGGATCATCTCTACACTTGGATTGGAGTCACAATTTTTCTTATTGAACCTGTTATGAATATTATATTTGGTTTCTGCGGGTCTTATTAATGCTATCTATGAAGCATGTTTTACATTAAACCGGGCAATAGGAACACCAACAAGCAGGCCCTAGGATGCTGCCAATATACCTATTTTAAAACAATGACTATAAAATCCCAAGGTGCCATTTTTGTATAATAGTGGTCTGGGGACAAAGCTTATCCATCCTGGAATTTTCATAACTACTGAAAGCAAGCAAGATATTTCTATTAATCATGAAAACCAGTGCTAAGCTTGTGCACGCATGCTCACAACTTAAAATTGTATATAAATTTATGTGCAAATTAAGTGTAGCCCTCAGGCTCCTGGAAAGTTGCCATTGTACCCTTTGGAAGTATAGAACTTGGGCAGCTCAAAATTTATAGCTTTTTTCCACTGAAGTCTGCTTCATTGACTTTTGCTTTTTTGTGGTCTGCTAGGGACTTGATGCCTGATTCTATAATGTACATTTATATTCTTATCTCTCCACTTGGAAGACCTAATGAATGAAATGACAAAAACCAGTGAATTAAATTATTTAAGTTTGTAGGAAATATTTTGAGCTCATTTTTCCAATTACAAGACTTTCTGTTAAGCTTACTTAAAACTTTCATTTGCAAATAATTATGCAAACAGAATAAAGGGGTGGACATGTTCTCTTGTTTTTAGCTGCCTCCTATCAAATGGTTGACCTTGTGAACGTAAAATTGGCCCTCACTTATTTTAAGGTCATTCACCCAGCAAATTCTGTTAGCTGGTTTCCAAGGACCTGGAAGAATGCCTAGAAAAACAGCCAAATTGACTTTGCAGTCTCTATGCCAAAGGCCATGCACTACACCCATGAAAGTGACTCTCACAATCAATGAAAACCCATTATACTCATTCTTTGTCTTTAATTTTAATATGTTTAAATCATTTGTTTCCTAGTCTACATCAGTTTGATGCAGCAATTCAGGAGAAATAGTTTTGTAACCAGGTGCTCTGACTCCAAGGAACAGTGACATTTGACAATCTGAGAATACAATGGAAGTGAGGAAACCAAGAGCAAAAGTAAAAGCAAAACAAAAAATCAGAAAACTGGCTTAAGAATGTCAATCTGAGGACATTTGCTATGTGGTCAACAGCTCTATTCACTTCAACAGCCCATGAGATTATTATGGCCTTACTGCACAACAAAAACATGGATTAATTCACTTAACATATATGTATTAAGAACTTAATATATGCCTGGGGTTGGGGGAGCAAAACCAAGTCAAAGGTAGCTCACACCCTTGAAAATATTGCAGTTCAGCTGGAAGAGCAGAAACATGATAGGGATAGAAAGTGCAGCAGGAGTAAAAGAAAGAAAAAACTGATTCATCTTGAGGGCTTAATGGATGAGTAATATTTGAGGTTGTTTTTAAAAGCTAATCAGAAGCTTTCCAAATTAATAAAGGGGAAATTGATGTAATAGGAAGAAAGAACAGCATATGCAAAGGCATAGAGTAATGGAAGAGTGGGTTGTGTATGGCAGGCAAAATTCCAAAATGGTTCCCAATATTTCCACCCTTGCTGAACGTGCCCCGTGTAACCCCTTCTTTTGAGTGTAAGCAGGACATGCCTGTGAATATCATGGGATAGTACTCACATGATTATGTTGTGTTATATGTCAAAAGGGATTTTACAGATGGAATGAAGGTCCTTAGTCAGTTGGCTTTGAGTTAATCAAAATGGAAATTATCCTGTTGGGTCTGACCTAATAGGGTGAGCGCTTAAAAGAGGTTAAGAGATTCAGAGAAGGAGATTCTCCTGCTGACCTTGAAGAAGCAAACCGTCATGTTGTGGACAGGGCCTGTGGTAGGGATCTGAGTATCACCTCTAGAAGCTGAGAGTGGCCCCTAGATGTAATGGCTCCTATAAGAGCTAGTCATAAAACAACTACCTTAGTTAGATGGTTGCAAGGAAATAAGTTCTACAAAGAACCCAAAGGACTTTGGAGCTGAATTTCTCCCTACTTGATCTTCCATATAAGGATGCAGGTACTGACACCTTGATTTCACATTAATGAGACACTGGGTAGAGGATTCCATTAAAATGTGCCAGATTCTTGATTCACAGAAACTGTGAAATCATAAATTGTGTCACATTCAACTGCTACATTTCTGGCAATTCGTTACACACAGCAATAAAAAAATGAATACAGCATTTTGGGGGAACAGAAGTTTAAAATTTATGGATCTTGAGGTAGCTGGACAGACAGCAGGAGGAATATAGAGAAGGGAAAAACTAATTAAGGGTTGGATATGTGATGATAAGAAGTCTGAATTTATCCTGTGGGTCACAGGCAGTCATCGAAAATAGTTAATATAAAGGGTGCCTATAGGTTTGTGTTTTAGAAAGTTAAGGCTGGTCTAAGGGACAATGACAGATTGAACACCAGAGATGATGGATGATGGGAATCAGGCTGGATTAAAAATATTCCTAATAAGTGGCTGTGACAGCTTATTGAAAGGCAGTGACAGCAGTGAGGAAGCAAAAGGAGAAGATTAGTAAAACACTTAGATGGTAAGATCAACATGATCACCAATGTGAGACCGCAGGAAAGAAGAAGATGAATGGAGAATGCTTCCAGAGATCCTTGCCTTGATGACATGAGAATAAAGGAAGATAAACAATTAAGGAGAGAAGTTATTTCGCATTTTGAAAATGGCATGTGTTCACTGCCTGCAGGATTTCCAAGTGATTATAGTCAGTTAAAAATGTAGTTCTGGACTCTAGAGCGAGGTCAAAGCTGGAGATTTATTGGGGGAGTAATCAATAGAGTTGCAGGCATGGGAATAAATGAGATTATTCAAGAAGAATATGCACTCAGAAAAGATGATGGCAAATTAAACTCTGGGGAACATCAACATTTAAGTAGAAGTAGAAGAAAAGGAGCAGAGGAGAAAAATAAGGAATCGTTATTAAGATAGGAGTAAAATCTGAAGAAAGTGGTATCATGGAATCTAAGAAGGAGGACTTTTCAAAGAAATGAAGATTAAACATTGCCAAGTGTCAAATGGCAAATAGAGGGAGCATTAAGGAAAAACCTTTCAATTTAACAATAAGAAAGTTCTCGTTGACCCTAATAAGAGCAGTTTGGCCTTTGTAAGAGGGTTTCAAGGAAACGGTGGTTGTCGAAACCACATTGCGATAGGTTTCAGGAATGTGTGGCAAACAAGACATAATGGACTTCGAGGAACTTCTTTCAAGTAGCTGGGCAACTAGAGAAGAAGAAAATTAAGGAAAAAGAACAGCATCGGAAAAGTACAAAGACGACTCATAGAGTGGGAGAAAATATTTGCAAATCATATATCTGATTAGAGGCTTGTCAGATATAGATACAAAACCCTTACAACCTAATAGTAAAAAGACAAATAATCCAATTAAAAGTGGGAAAAGGATCTGTAAAGACATGTCTCCAAAGGAAGTATACAAATGGCCAATAAGCACATGAGAAGATGTTCAACATTATTAGCCATCAGAGAAATGCAAATCAAAACCACAATGAGTTAACACTTCACATCCACTAGAATGGCCAGTATCAACGAGACAAATAACAAGTGTTGGCAAGGATTTAAAGATATTGGGTCCTTCCTATACTGCTCGAGGGGGTGTAAAATGGTATACACCCACTCTGGAAAATAGTCTGGCCGTTTCTTAAATGATTAAATATAAAATTACCATACAACCTAGCAATTTCATTCCTAGGTATATATTATCCAAGAGACGTGAAAACATGTCCACAAAGATACTTGTACACAAATGTTAATAGCATCATTATTCAAAAGAGTCAAAGGTAGAAATAATTCAAATGTTCATCAGCAGACAAATGGATTTTAAAAATCTAATGTATCTACACAATGGAGTATTATTTGGCCATAAAGAAGAATCAAGTACTGCTACATGCAACAACATGGATGAACCTTGAAAATATTTTGCTAAGTAAAAGAAGCCATCGCAAAAGACCTTGTACTATATGATTCCACTGATATTAAAGTCCAGAATAGGGAAGTCTAGAGACAGAAAGTAGATTAGTGTTGCTTTGGGCTGGAGGGGGTGAGGGATGGTGACAAAGAGTGGGCAAGGTGATAACTAAAGGGTATGAGCTTCTTTTTGAAAGTGTTCTAAACTAGACTATGGTGATGGTTGCACATACCCGTGACTATACTCAAACCATTAAATTGTATACATTAAATGGGTGAATTGTATGGTAAGTTATATCTCAATAAAGCTGTTTTTAAAAAGAAACTAAAAGGAGTACTTCAAGGCAGGTAGGGTCAAAAGGGACATTTCTTTTAGCTTGTGAGAGATTCCAGTGCATTTGCACTTTTGAAAGGAAGGAGCTGAGGGCTATTCATAGTGATTGATGCTCATGATGATAACTCTGAATCATCAGAAAAGGTCAAATCCTGTTCAATATGTAATATCTTTTAGAAAGAGTTCCAGCAAAAATATCTAAATGAAATTTACTCCTTTGAACCCTAAACTTGCTTTCTTTTATTGGAAAATTAATTTGTGAAGAATAAGCATTCCCTCATTGATGAATGACAAATGAGGTGTTACTCTAACTAGAGGAACAATGATGACCAAAAAAGTGTCTTTTTTAAAATTATTTTTTATTTCTGAAGTTTTGAGGCAATTTTTTTGGCTATGAAAAAAAGAAAAGGAAAAATACACCAAATCTCATGATTCCCATAGACTTGGTAAGAAGATCTATATTAACCTTTAGCTGTCTGGCTCATGCATATGAAGTAAAGTTTATCTCGCCAGGCTACGTACCTGTCACACTGCTCTGGAGGAAGAATGGAAAAGCCATTGCACTAGCTGATAGGTATTTCACCAGCATAACTTCTGGTGCTCCTTGTGTTTCAGCCAAAATGTTTGCTGTCACCATTTTGTTTCTCTTTTGAAATTGTGTTCAGCATTATTATTGCTCTCATTTATTTATTTATTTTTACAACGTACTTCATTACCCTTCCATGCCTCCCATGGTAGCATATTGCCTGGCTATTAAAAACAGATTGCTGAAGACTTGCTGGCAAAACCCCAGGGGATCTATGTGGATTTATTTGTTTTAAAAGTTATTACAATTCTCTGGATACAGAATAATTTTGCTTGATATATGTATGTATGTATATATATATATATATATATATATATATATATATATATATATATATATATATATATATATATATATATATATATATATAATTGTTTCACCTGCTATTGAGCAGACTATGCAGCTGCAAAGGCATTTGCTTTGTTTTGTGGAAGTTACCAAGTTCTATCAGAATTATGTGAAAGTGCCTCAACATTTTTTACTAGAATGATCTTCTTTCAAACTACCCACCACCCTAAGGAGTGGGTTACTCACACAAGGTATCCAGATGTCTTGGGAAGGGAGCAAATATTCCGCATCTTTAAGGAAGGGCGAGAGCACTTTGGAACTTGGCAGGAGCTCAGCCCATTAAGAGGAGAGACTCCCCATTTCTCTGTTGATGACCAAGGAAAACGATCTGCTGGATTCTGATTGTGAGAAAAGGCAGCTGCGCCTTCTATCGAAGGAATAAGCCAGGCAAAACAACTAGCCCAGTGCTGTGAGGACGCGCCAGATCAGAGTGTCCTGTGAAAGGAAGTCCGACAGGGACAGGATTCATTTCTGGGAAGAACATAATGAGAGCGAACTGCATAATAAATAAGAGCTGTTTTTCTCTTGATTTGGATTTGAGCTTCAATGTAGAGATCAAGTGGTTTTTGAAAAAGAGAGAGAGAGAAGTGTCTCTGGTTTAAATAAAAGTGATGGGTTTCCATTTTGTACCTATTTAGTGAAGAAGCCTTCAGAGAGAAAAAAAAGTCTTAAGGCTGTTCTGTAATTTCCTCACATCAAGTGTGAAAATGGGCCTGTTCTGCTCCTCCTCCAAATCTTAGTACATGTTCGAGTATTCTCCTGCCTCTGTATTCTGATGCCAGAAACTCCAAAAAAGTACCTTCTAGTGCTTTTAGAGGTTAGAACAGTGTCTGAGAGCTAACAGAGGCCTGAATTCTAGAAAAAGAGAAAAATCGCTGTCCAAAGGCACAGATCCATTGGTTCACATCTCTATGCTGTCAATACATTCACCAGAATAGAAGAAAACATGGACATTGGCCTCCAAAAATCTTAGGTTGAACTCTTGTTCCTCCACTTAGTAGCTGACTGAGCATTAGCCTTCTTAAGCCTCAATTACCTGATCATTACACCTCTGTTTCCTCATCTGTAAGTTGGGGATAATAACGGTATCTAGCATTGTTTGATAATCAACTGAGATATAGGTAAAAGTTCTCTGTAGATTGTAAAACACAATACTTATATCAACTGGAAAATAGCCTTGAACATTTTTCATCTAATCTTACAAAGCCAGGATTTGAACATAGGGCTATATGACTCCAACGTTTGTTTGTTTGTTTTTTCTAAAATTGCCTTGTCAGTCAGAATTAAATAAATATTTATAAATAATACTTAATAATAAAATTTATAAATAAATATTTATAATATGCAAGGCATTTTTCTTTTAAGGGATACCAAACATAGATACTGTTTTCAAGGAACTAATAGTTGATTATGGAAGATAAGACATGGATACAAATATTTACCCTCCTGAGTTAGAAAATGATGAGTCAGTCTTAAGTGATATTCATTCAACTAATTGTTTGGTAATTACTGAGCATCTACAATGTGACAGGTACTGTGCTAGACTCTGGGGACAGAAGGATAAGCAAACATAGTTGTGGGTGTTGCCCTTTTGGAGCTTATTGTCTAGAGAGAAAGAAAGCTATTGAATAAATAAATGAAAAATCACAACATGTATAAAGACTACAACATAGATACACTTACAAAACATTAGATTATTCAGAGATAAAGACTACCTCCAATGAAAGGTACAGAACTTTGGTTTAAAGAAAAGAGTTCATTGGAGCTCAGCTTTTGAAGACAGACAGGTACAGTTTGGATCTACTGAATAGGAGGTCAAGTTGTCTCAGATAAAGGATGTAGACAGCAGGAGCCAAGGAACAGGGTAATGAAGATGCATTTCAAAGTGTTTGGAGGAGCTGAACGTGAATCCATTTGCCTAATATAAGGGAAGAGGATTAGAAAAATAATAATTCACAGGTATGCTGAAGCCATATGGTGAGAGTTTTGAATGCCAGATTAGAGAGTTTGGATATTATTCTGTGATCCATAAAGAATCTCTGGAGATTTATGAACAGTAGGATCATGATCAAGCCTATGCTCAATAGAATAATCTGTCAGGACTATGGAGAATGTATTTCATGGTGAGAAGGTTAGAAGAGATGCCATTTAAGGAGCTCCTTCAGCAATGAGCTACTTGAGGACTGAGACAAAGAAGGTTCAAATTGGGCATTTAGCAATGAAGACACAAAGAAGGAAGAGATGCAAAGGGTATTGCTGTCAAAATACTGACCGATCTTGGTTGTGGAAGACAAGGACAATAACAAATCAATGATAAATATGTGGGGAAAAAGAAAACTTAGCTGTAAATCGGCATTACTCATTTTTTTTCTGAATGGAACTCTATATTAGCATTATATATAGTTCACATAAAAGTTCACATAAAACTTTTGGACTTCAATTTGTTTATCTATAAAAGAAGGTGAGTAGTAATCACTTAGATGAACTAATAATAGTAACTTGTATTCTGTAAAGCAAATGGATCTTTGGGTCTTTGGTGGTAAATGGCTGACCTAGATTCACCTATTCAACTAAAGAACATCAGAGCTAAGTAGAAGCTTAGTGACCTGAGCGAGCAGTGGGTTTTACAAGTTAGGAAGCTGAAGTCCAGAGAGATTAAATGACTCAAGCGAGGCCAAACAACTAATAAGAGCAGAGTCCAGATGTCCTGCTTCGCAGGCCAGGGCTTTTTCACCACTTCACGGAGCCTCTTACTTTTAGAACTGATGTTTATTTAGGAAAATGATATTCTCCTTGCAGCTGGGCTTGCCCAACCCGTAAAGGCCTTATGCTGTTCAACAGAGTCAGGGAAGGAGCTCTGCTTCCTCCTTTCTTTGCATGAGAACAGCTGGGTGTCGGCTATTACAGACAGGGCTCTAGACAGATTCTCTGCTTTGTCCATCCTAGGAATCTATCCTGTGTCTCAGAAAATTAAATAACTGTTGGGAAAAGCCACAGAGAACTGAGAAGACACACAGGAAAGAACTCCTTCCAAGGACAGAAAGAGGCCAAAATGTACTCACTTGGATTAAGTTGCATAAACCAGGTCTGGGAAAGAGAACATTGCCCATGGCCTTGTCACTGTTGTCTTCCATTTGAGTCACTGAGTGAAGAGACTGTACCAAAAAGCAAATAAAACTTACAAACTGCTGATGCTCTACCTTCTTTGTGAATGTGACAATGCAAGGTGGAAGCCAGCTGGATGTCCGCAGAATGGGCATTGGCAGCCTCCAGGGCAGTGGGCGCCTGCGGTGGCAGTGTTAGTATGGGTTGTGTTGGCCATGTGCCAACACCTAGTCACACACATCAGCTCTCCTGGTTTGGGGCACTGACATCATCAAAGCAGATATTAGCATCAGCAAATATGGCTCTACTTGGCATCAGGTAGCTTAGTTGCCACTTTTACCTTGGCACCATGGTGGGGAACAAGGTGGATACAAGTGATGAAGTACCAATGGGGTTTGTGGGAATTGTCTAGGGGACCCCTGGAATTCCTATTGAAGAAATTGAGATGGAAGAATTCCCTACAGAATAGAATTTCCTACAGAACAAGGTGAGGGTGAGGAGGTAAATTTTCTTATTACCTAACTTTTGTTCTATAGGTAAACAACAAAAATGAATTTAAACCTATTTTTTTATTGTTATTATTATGTTTGTTTTTTTGAAATAATCTTACTATCTGGAACATTGTTGATGCTTGGCCAGCTAGTGGGTTTATATTTCTGAATAATCACAGTTTCTGTAGAAATAGACCTTTGAAGAGTTGACCTTTTGTGTCATAAGATATTCTGGTGAGTTCTGTGGAAAAGATAAAGACCATTTGACTTGACTTTTTTTTTTGCTAGATCTCAAACAAGCTCTTGTTCCATGTGTTGACCAGTAGAAAGCGCATAAGATTAAGAGTTAAAGACCTGAGTTTTAGACTTATTGTGCAAATGACGTTAGGGGAGTTATTACTTTCTCTGTCTGACAGTTTTATCTTTAAAAATAGAGATGGTCATTTCTACCTTAACTGATCTTTCTGAAATTCTGGTCCAATTCTGTTCAGTAAAATAGGATTTGTTTTAAATTGCATTTAACAACAGGAAATCTATTTTTCCATGCATATATGGACTTATTTCATAGCATTTGTAGTATTTCATAGCATTTTCTAAACTGTGTTCAAGGTAATATTAATACCCATGAGATATTCCTTCATGAAATTAGTTAGTCAAATGCTGAATTAAACAAAGTTAAATAAGTCTCATTACTGAAAGACTTCTCTGAGCTTTTAAAATATACTTTGTCAGTATCCAAGAAGAGGATACATTATATAGATTCTCTCATCAATTTAAGTGTAACACAGAATACAAATTTAGGGAAATCTGTTTATAGTATTATTTGAATTTTTTAAAACATACTAATGGACAATTCACTGAGGCCACTTAAAAAAAAAGACACTTATTAGTCTGAGTCATGCTTACTGATGAATATATTTGAATGATGAGACTTTGCAATGCCTTTGTTTATAATAGTGAATTGGAATACACTGATATTCTAAAATTGTCATTAAGTCCTGGAAATGGTTTGAGCCTGCAGAATAGCCATTGCTAGAAATTTGTCCCAAACAAGGGCTGAGGAAGCTTAATTTCACTGTCTTGTGGGACTTTCCAAAGTAACTGTCTCTTATCATTTATATAATATCATTTTCCTTTATACTCTACTGGAACTGTAGAAGGCAGACCTCTTATTCACTATCTAAATAAAGCCAAATAAATAGACTAAATAAAAGTACCACAAGGCAGTCATTTTCATAATTAAAGAAAGAAAAAGCCACTGGAGAAGACCATTCCAACAGGGAAAGAATGAAGATCTATGAACTGGAACACTAGAAAAGACTTAACTTGCTTTTTTTTTTTTCTTTCAAAAACCTAACCAAAGATTATAGTGTTGAATTTTTATAGAATGTATTCATTCATTCATTCCACAGACTTACCAACTCCCAAATGGCAGGCATTGTGGTCAACACAGAAAGTATAAAATAAATCAGACACATTCCCTCTTTTCAAGGATCTTGAAATTTAGGTGGGAAATTTAGATGTAAGCAGTTTAATACAATAATCATATTACAAGTATGGGCAATATAGTAGAGAAAATTACAATGGAAATTCAAAGGAAGTCACTACCAGTTCAGCTCAGAGGTGTCAGCATCATTTCATAGAGGTGCCAAGAGTTCAGTTATAATTTGAGAGATGAACAGGACCTCCTCAGGTGGAGGAGTGAGGGTACCTTTTCTGGTGAAGAGAAGGGCTTTAAAAGAAGGCAAGCACATGAATGAGTTTAATGTGATATGTGGCTGAAGTATGGTGTATATGGGGATATAAATGGAGGATGATAAAATGGAATGGAAGCATAGGTTAGCACCAGATTTGTGAAGCGATTTTTCTATTGTCTTCCCTACATTAAGAATTTTGAACTTTATGTTTTACGCATTAGGATCTACTGTCTGATTTTATTTGTACACTGCTTTATAGCAGAAAAACATGAAAAAAAATTTGTCTTAAGGGGTTAACGCTTATACAACATATAGAATGGATTAAAGAGAGGATAAGAAGTGAAAGAAAAAGACCAGCTCACCGTAGTAATAATCTTCACTGAGAAATAATTGGAGCTCGAACTAAGATTGAGGCAGAACAGATAAAAGAAGAAGATATAATGATGAGGTTTAATAAATAAGAATTGGTGAATGGTTGTATCTGACTGTTGGGGGTGAAAAAAAAATTGTAAATAACCCAAAGATTTCTAGCCTAAGCAACTGGATAATGTCATCCATTGCTCGGGCATATAAGAAAGGGAGCCAATTGTGAGAGAAAGCAGGAAGTTCCATTTTGAACATGTTGCATTGGAAATTCCTGTAGGGTAATAAGGATGGTTTCTAGGCAACTGGAGATATGGTCTAGGGTTTAGGAAAACTACGTGGACTAGAAATATTGTTTGGGTGATCACTGAAGTATAAAGGAAAATTGAAGTCACAGGTGTGGATAAGACCGCCCGGCAAGAGCATGGGGAGGGGGCAAATGTACTCTGCTGGTGTGGGAGAAAAGCTAGGAAAGGAGATGAAGAAGAGGACTCATAGTGATAAAAGAACCAGAGAAGAGCTGAGGGAAAAGTATTTTCAAGGAGGAGGAAGTGATCAGCGGTGTTAAATTACTCCAAGATAGCATATAAAATAAAGACAGACTGTCTCTTTGGAACTTGATAATTGCTAGTGATCTCAGTAAATGCAGTTTCATGGTAGTGATGGGACAAAAACCAGATTATAGTGGGTTGGAGAATGAATGGAGGGTGGGGGGAAAAGCAATAGTCAGTGATTTGGAGATAATTGGAAAGAGATGGAGCAGGGTCAAGGAAAGAGTAGATTGAAAAGGAGACATAGGCATGTTTATAGACTTAGGACAAAGCCCAGGGGAGAGAGGACTGTTGAAGATTCAGGAGGGAGTAGTGATATGGAGCCTCTCTGTGTACACACATGCTTCAAAATTACATCTCCCAGCCTAAACCGTAGCCTTGCAAGGAACTGAATAGTAGCCAATTAAAAGTGAAATTAAATCTATAGCAAGATCTACCTGGGTGGGGATAGTGTATTTTGTTTTTAAAACCCAAACAAAAATAATTGCGAACTTATGAACCATTTAAAGTTCTTTTTTTATGCCTCCACAAACTATTCAAGTTAACAGGGGAAAAATAAAGTTTCTAAATAAAGTCTTCCCCTAGGATTGCATTTTTGACTTGCCAAGCCAAACGAACCAAATCTTTTGTTTCTCTAGCGATCTTGCTTCCCAAGAAAAATACACCTGCGAGTATCAGGGGCCAGGTTTTCCTCACCCTCAGCCAACTTTTTTCTGCCCCTCCAGCAACGTGAGAGGGCACTTCTCCCTTGCACTCTACTATTCCTCAGCCAAGAAGGTTAAGTTAAGCAAATGTACATTCAAGCAGTCAGATCACGCTCTTTAGTTTGGAGGTGAAGTAATTGCCCCCTCATTTGCTCCTGCAGATGCTCAGTCTATGAAGTGATTCCTTTCGTGTATTCCAAGGATATATAGTTTGAGGAGTCCTGACAGTTCTGGCACGGTAGCATGCAAGTTACCATGTGTTACTGCTTGTGATAATAGCTATTGTCTGTACCATCTAATTATCTCGTCTGGCATTCTACAATCAGTCATTCTTCCATGGCCTGATGAGAAGCAAACTCTTCATATTTTATGTGCATCGTGGAGACACTAATTCCCTAAGTGCAAAACCCAGACACTTTATGTGAAGTTCTGGCATGTAGGCAGGCTTTGTAAAATTCCAAGCCGTGGAAACTTTACCCAGTGTATTTTATTTTGGAACTTTGGGGTTTTTTAAAAAATAGAACTAAAACAGGCTAGCTCTTGAGATTATTCTAGTATCTAGAAGTTCTCATACACCTAGACGTGGTTAGTTTGTGGTGAGTTTCTCTACTTATTAAAGGGGAAAGGGGGTACTTAACAATTTGTGAATGCCTACTATATGCTAGACTCCATGAGCAGTGCCTCATTTGCCTGATTTCTGTATCTCTCACAACAGTCCTGAGATATTTATCTATAGGTAGATGACAGATAGATCGATGGATAGATATAAGATAGATATAGATATAGAGATATTGATATAGAGATATACAAACTGCAGTAATTTCTCTAGAAATTAAGATTTAAGTTAAATAATTTGTTTTGGATATCACATCTAGTGAAGGGTAGAACTGACAGCTAATTCTCTATCTGCCTGAAAATGCCCAATACCTTCTTCTAGTGTCATTTTAAGGTATTTCTTGGTTCCACAGGAACCAAAGTATTGGATCTATACAGAAGTAGAGAGGAGTATTAGGAAAGAGCCATCAATAGACCCTATTACTCACTGCATGAAGTACAAAAGCCTCAAGAAGCTCCCCAGATCCTCATCGGTACAATTTCCATCCCTGTTAGACCACTTTCAGCTCCACCATCTTAGCTCCCTTCACTGATTCGACATAAACCTAGACATGTTTGCAATGCCTTCTCTTCTCTCCCTCTACCTCAGTGCTCCCTCCTGAACTCAGTTCATTGCTCTCTTTTTCCATGAAGCCAGCTATGCGTACACAGCTTTCAATGGGGCTTGCTTTCTCTGCTCTTGTTTCACTTATAGAGGGTTACAGAGAATTTAAATTATATAAATATATACTGCTATATATTTTTACCCATCTTCTCCCTATTTTCCTTGTCTCCTTGCTTTTTTTTCTTTAACAATGTCTAGTGCTTGACATGAATTGTGACCTATAGCAAGGAAGAAAGTGCTCAAGAATGCTTTCAGGTGTGTAGAAGTCCACCTGATTTTTGTGGAAGTGCTTGGGATGGAAGAGGGGAGACAGAAAAGTATGTAAGAAAAAAATTTTAATTCTTGAAGTGCGAAGCCAAGGCAAACCTCCATGAGCTTACCATTTAATGGGGATACAAACATACATTTTTGACAAGATAAGACTTTCTTTCTCTTGACTACAGCAAACAATTGAAGTCTCATCTGCCTTGTCAGCTTATGTGGAAGCCCAACAGAGGCCAAGACATCCACAGCTGTGAACAATGCGGTAGCAGGTAAACATCCTAGGTGAGAGTTTGCTGGATATCACCTACTGGCATTCAGCACCCATTTCCTACCTATTCTGCAGCCTCTCATATCACAGGGGCCAGAAGCCTTAGAAATACATTCCCCCAGACTCCCTCACCCACAAGCTTTTGTTACCATTTAATGGTAACAAAACCTTTGAACAAGATGTGGCGACAGCTTTGCTTAAGTCTCCTCCTCTATGAGTACAGCAACATTTTCCGGACACTTTGCACCAGAGAGTCAGCAAAGTTAGTGGAACCTCTCCCAAGCTTTGCTCTTTCATCCCTTCCAACCCTTTTCTAGCACATGTTTCCCTTTATTACATCCCTTTTCAGTTAGAAATTCCTAGAATGGTTTCCATTTTCTTCATTTGCATGGAAAAGGACTTGAGCTAGAATGGAATCTCAACTCCACCCTCAGTGAGAAAGGTTAAGAACAAGAAGCAGTTACAACTAAAGGTATCTGGCTTTTCTGATAAGTCAGACACTTCCCCCCCTTCCATCTTCATGCTGAGCCTTTTCTCTGTTATACACTGCTATGAATAAATTGTGTCCTTACCTCCCACTCCCCCAATTCATATGTGGAAGCGCCAACCCCTAACGTGATGGTATTTAGAGATGGGGCCTTTGGGAGGTTAGGGTTACATGAGGTCATGAGGATGGGGACCTAATGATTGAATTAGTTAGTGGGGAGAGAGGGGGAGAGAGAGAGGAAGGAAGGGAGGGAGGGAGAGAGAGAGAGAGATTGATTCACCATGTGAGGACACAGCAAGAAGGGAACTGTCTACAAGCCAGGAAAAGAGGTCTCTAAAAAGCTAACTGGCCAGCACCTTGATCTTGGATTTTCAGCCTCCAGAACTGCAAGAGAATAAATGTGTGCTGTTTAAGTCACCCAGTCTGTGGTATTTTCTTATAGCAGCCTGAGCAGATTAATACAACAAGGATTACAATTTGGAATGCACTGAACCTACTTCCCTGGTTTCACTCTAGCTCAGCGGTTCTCAACCTTCCTAATGCCGCAGCCCCTTAATACAGTTGCTCATGTTGTGGTGACCCCCAACCATAAAATTATTTTTGTTGCTACTCTATAACTGTAACTTTGCTACTGTTATGAATCGTCATGTAAATATCTTTTTGTTTTCCGATGGTCTTAGGCAACGCCTGTGAAAGGGTCGTTCGACCCCCAAAGGGGTCATGACCCACAGGTTGAGAACCGCTGCATAGCTCCTCCTATTACAATGGAGCTGCTGACAACTGCACTTTATCACTCCTTAGCTAGACCAGAACAGCCATCAGGAGTGGCCTGTCCTTCCATAACACATGGATTTGAGACACATTCTGACATTCTCAAGTGACCCCAGAGTCTGCCCCAGGCTGGTCCATTACATTATTCATAGACAGGAGATTGCTGGGGACTTGCCTTGACACTGAGAACAACCAAGAACCCACCCTCAAGTGATGGTTACTCCTCCCCATCCTCCATTTCTTCTAGAGCTTGGGTTAAGGGTGGACATCATTCCTGAAGGTATCATGGCGAGCAATGACTCCTGTAAATGTCCCTTCCCTTTTCTTTTACAGAAGAAGTGCATCACTAAAGCTAGAGCGGTGCCTCCTGTGCCCTGGAAATGGAACAACTGCCAACCTTCCTAGAATATAAGAGTTGAGGCTTACCAGAAGGGCCAAAGCCCTGGAAGAATCCCATGTTATTCAACTCAGGCCTCTTCTCCCCACCCCTTTAGACATTCTACACAAGCATCAGTGAAAACACTGCATAGATATACTTCTTACAGCCACCTTAAGCTCAAGGATTGGGAGGATTTCCTTTACCCTGATGATCCAAAATTTCTGTGCAGGAGAAATGTAGAGTTCTTCTTTGGGAACATTGAGAAAGCTAACTGATAGAATGTTGGAACAAAAATCAGGAGTCTTAGACTCATCTGCAGCTCTGAAATGAGAAATCCTCCTTCCTGATGGGCAGAAATTCGTGATTGTGCCTGGCATTTAACTGGTATGAAAAATGGAATGAATCAATCCATGAGATGGAGACAAGCTAAAGAGGAAAGGAGGCCACCCAGTACTATACTCTTTCTGGAGGGAAAAACCATACAAAATGTAAACAGTTGGATTAGGACTACATAAATCTGTTATGGGATCCTCCAGTCTACATTTACTTGAAACAATCATTGTTAGTTGTTCTAGGATGTGGAATTACTTGGGGAGAATCCAAAGTTATCAAGCATCCTCAACTATGTCCATGGGGATCCCCAGTACATCTCTGTTTTAGGTATACTCTATATTTCTGCATATGGCTTTGGCCATAAATCTCTGTGCTGGTGAGCTGTACTAGATCACAAATGCAGCATTACACCTCACTTCCCTTTTTAATGGAATAGCTTGCAGAAGAGGGTGAGGGTTAGGAACTGGTTTATAATACATAGGACATACTTTCAGATATGCTGCTCCAGATAAAAGACAGGGGAGACCCTATTCAAAAGTCTGGATACCAGCTCTGCCTTTCCAGTAGGGGTAGCTGCTGAGCTGCCAAAAGATGACATGCTAGTAGAGACGTTCTTTCAAGCTGGGTGGGGAACTTTTTAAGATCTGTTCCAAAATTTCCAGTTTACTTCTGGCCACTCCCCCTAAAATATTGCATCCTCCAGCCATGCATAACTACTCATCATTGCTTTACCACATCAAATTTGCTTTTGTTCATGTTATTCTCTCTCTGCCAGGAATGTTATCTCCTTCCCATTCTTTAAAGTCAGATCAGATATGACCATCTCTGACCAACTATCCCAGAACCCGCAAGTGGAAAAAACCCTCACCTAGACAGTATGTTCTCTCTATTTGTCTGTCTATCTATCTATCTATCTATCTATCTATCTATCTATCTATCTATCTATCTATCATCTATCATCTACCTAACTACCTACCTAACCAATCTATCTACTTATCACTTACACTGTGTTGCAATCGTTTATTTACGTACTTATGCTCCATCTGAAATGTGAGGTTTCTGAGGACAAATTCATGTGGTTTTCACCTTTTATCCCAGAACCTAGGCTAGTTCCTGTTACATGCACACCCCTCTAGACAAGAAAAAAGACACCACTGAGAAATCACATCAGGATTGCTCAGAGTCCATGTTCCAAAATATACCATGAACTGAAGTCTGAGAGAATTTTGATGTTTAACTACCTATACAGGGAGTAAGAAACACACTTCCCACTGGACTCTATAGGCAAAGCATACTGGTAATTATGAGGCAGTTGATTTCTGTTTGAGTCAGTGTCCTTACTTTGAGGAGGTGCATTGTTCACAGGATAGAACTGGGGACATTGAACAGTTAACAGGATTAGAAATGCATAGAAGAGAGGTACTTGAGCTGCTTATGACATGCCATGGGCAGAGTCATGTATGTCTGAACTCCATGAGAATTGTCATCCCAGGCAGAGGAAGCCAGCGCCTGTCTTGAGTCATCACCCCAACAACAGAGCTGATTCTGCTTACAGGCCAATCTTACTGCTGCTTAAGGAATTAGTCCCCATTGACTTTTTCACCACCAGGTAGTTTTAGATGAGAGAGAGAGAGGAGAGAGGGAGAGAGAGAGACAGAGGGAGGGAGAGAGGGAGGTAGGGAGGGAGAGAGGGGGAGAGAGAGAGAGAGATTTCAAGGATCAGAATTCTTACAACAAGGAAGAATTTCTACATCAAAACCTAGATCTGTTTGTGCCAAGTGTGAAAAGGCATGAAATAGCTAGGCATGAGCTATTCCCCAAAGACTTGTCTTTTACTAGAAAGAACTGTGTAAATGTTAATAGGTACTAGACAAGCTGGAAGCAGATTTTCTCTGGGCCCAGAGACATAAAATAATCATCACTTTGTTTGTCTGATTCAAAATGGGCTTAGTATTGATTTGCATTATAAGAATTCCAAATTCCCTCTACTCTAGGAAAGTAATCCAAACCCACTATTTTTCATTCTTGGTTGCTTCCTGCACATGAAACTTCTTTGAAATTCTGCACCAAATGTGGAGAAGAATACACGTGAGGAAAAGCCTGACAAAATAGTGCATGTTTTCCCCTTGCTTGGTTGCACCCCAACCACTTGAGGGTAGGTTCCATTTCAGGTGGTTCTCAAGGGTGTGGCTGGAGTCCAGTCCATACACAAAGGGAGGGATTCCGATTAATTTGGTGTCATGTGCTGCATAACAATGGATTACATATATGATGGTGGCCCCACAAGATTATAATGGAGATAAAAAATTCCTATTGCCTAGTGATGTCAGAGTTGTAGCTGTTATATTGACATAGCACAAAGATTACAATTGCCTATAGTATTCAGGACAGTAACATTATACAGGCTTGAAGCCTAGGAGCAATAGGCTATACATACAGCCTGGGCGTGGGAGGCTAGACCCTCTCATCTAGGTTTGTGAAAGTGCACTCTGTGATGTTCGCACAATGATGAAATTGCCTAATGAGGCATTTCTTAGAATGCATCCCCATCGTTAAGCAACACATGACTGTAGTCCTAAGAAAGTTTGAGGGAGCAGGTATGGTGTCACCTTTACTACATGGGACTTAAGACACACATTAACACTACATTGTATGTTGCAAAAACATTGGGCTTAGAATTTTAGAGTGAAAAGGACTTTAGAGGTTGTCTTCCCCTGCTTTCCGTTAAGGATCAGAATAGTGAGTCAGCAATGCTGAGGCTAGAAACCCCATCTCTTGACTTCCACAGCCATGCTACCTCCTCTCTGCTGCAAACTCTCTCCAACATAGAACACTCTAATTTTTAAATCTTTTATATGTATAATATGAATGTAATGCATGAACATAGCAAGCCTGTTTGTTTACTCTTGAATTCACCAAATTATAATTCTCTATTATGTGCCAGGACTGTTCTGGTCGCTGATTGGGATATTTCAGACTATGGCAGACTACAGGCTCTACACTTAGAGGGTTTTTATATTCTAGTGGGATACTTAAGGCGTGTGTACTAATGCCCACCTGACAGATCAGAAAATGCAGTCGGGGGAAAGAAGAGGTTGCTTCAGAAACAAGCTAATTATTGACAGACTTGGCACTGGGATTTAGAGTTCTTGCCCCAAGTTTTCCTTAGAGTGCATGCAAATCCGTGGTTTCATCTCAAAATGTATTCAGAAGCACAGGAGGTGAAAAAGTATGCTCACACAGTGCTTCTGATTTAAGTCAGGCAGAACTCTGCCTGAGGATGGAGGCAGCGTGAGGACGAAGAGCCAGAAGGGTTCTATTTAAAGAACGCAGATACGTTACGTTTACTTCTCAGTCTGTGTCATTTTGTTTTCTTGGTGATTGTTATGGGTTGGATTATCTTCCCCAGAGAAAGACTGAAGCCCCAGGTACCTCGCCTGACCTTATTTGAAAATAGGTTCTTTACCGGCAGAATCAAGTGAAAATGATACCAGTACAGTGGACCCTAATCTAGTAAGACTGATGTTCTCATGAAAAGGGAAAATTTGAGCACAGAGACATGCATAGAGGAAGATGATGTGAAGACACAGTGAGAATGCCATCTACCTACCAGCCGAAGAATGCTTCGTGCTACCAGAAGCTAGGAGATGTGGGACTCTTCCTCACAGATTTCAGAAAGAACCAACCCTGCCAACACCTCAATTCTGGACTTCTAACCTCCAGAGCTGTGAGGCAATAACTTTCTGTTGTTTGAGCCACCCAGTTTGCGGTACTTTGTTACGGCAGCCCCAGGAAACGAATTCAATAATCCTAGCCTGTCTGTTTATTCCATGTTCTTATAAAATAAAATCACTTTTATACGAGAAAAAATTTTCCATACTCCCCTGAATTCTCCCACATTTTTCTGGTCAGGGACACAGATTTGCTAAAGTTAGAGGTAGAAGATAAACAGGTCTCAGACAAGTATTATGCTGACAGAGACTGAGTGAATGTCTGTCCCACCCATCTCCCCACGCCAGTCACTCACATGCTCAACATTTCATAGCTCTGGGCAACTGTCTGTAAATGAGGGAGACCCAACCCCAGAGATAAAGGAGGTCTGTTCTCTTACTGTTTATTGTTAAGTCAGATATTTTAAAAAGTTTTAGCTACATGACTCATGCTGTTAACAAACCCACACAATGTGAGAAGATATAAGGGAAGGAAATATTCTGATTTCATCTGTACCAAAAAAAAAAAATCTTCAAATTGATGATGAATCACAGAAGAAAAATATACAAACTTTCCTGTCTAGTGCACTATCTTTGAAATTCACAGAGAACAGGTTTTTCTTACATGCTCTCAGATACCACCAGTACTTTATTCATTCATTCATTCATTCATTCATTCATTCATTCATTTATAATTATAAATCAGTGTCAAATTTAGGGATGACTAAGTTTGGCCGCTGAAAAGATGAAAATTATATCAACCTGCTGGACAGAATAAGCTTCTTCAGGAAATCTCTGGTACATAGTAGATGTTCTCCTCATAATGTTTGTTGAATTGAAATAAACTAAAAGTTAATGAAAAAGTGAAATAGACCCTTCTTTATTATAAATCAGAAAGGTGTGGAGGGGTGAGAGGGAGAACTGGAGAGATGAGATGTACTGTGTTGAGCGTACCTACGTTACAATAATTAAAGTCTACATTATAATCTGTCTCACTGCGCAGGGTCGCTGACAGTCATGTCAATACACATGACTGTTTACAGTGGCCTTGCTCAGATGCCCTCAGGAGAGCACTTGAAAATGTCCAGTTATATGATGGTATTTGGGGAAGTTCCGTTTCTAAACCTTTCAAGTGGCTATATTGGAACTAAGACTTTCCATTCCCCTTGTGCATCTCAGAATTGCCACAAAGCTGGTGTTGCTACCTGCAGTCTCAGCCTCTCTACCATTCTACTCATGGCAACCCTTAAAGGTAACGCAAGGGTTTGAAGCACCTGCTTGGTGAATAGCAATTCTGTAGGTGCTACACAGCACAACACAAGTTAAAGTCAGGAAATCAGTCATTTTTATTCTAGACCTATATTGTCCCTGGTGTCTTTACTCTCTTAGGAAAATTGACCTAGTGATCTATTCAAAAGCTTTCTCTGTCTTGGTGTCATCGCTGTGGAATCATTTTTCTCAGTTTCCATCTTTTTTCTTTCTCAGAAGAACACAATGGTTACGGGCACAAACTTTGGAGCCCAGGTTCAAATCCAAGCTCTGTCACTCACCATGCTTTGTGATCTGGGAAAAGTCATTTAACCTCTCTATACTCGATTTTCTCATGTTTCTAACAGGGCTAATAACAATACCTCTGTCATAAAGTTGTTTCAAGTATTAAATGTGCATTAAACATATATTAAATGTATATTTAAGTATTAAATGTAAATCGATATACAGTGATTAGGACAGTTTCTGCTAAATAATATCCACTCTACAAGTATTTGCAATAGTTATTACTCTACTGTGTCACTAATAATGCACAAAAGGTGAAAGGAGATCAACAATACAGAACAATATTAATAAAGAGACTTAGAAGTCTTCCCGTTGTCAACTAAAAGAAAAATTGATAGCTGTTGACACATCTATTTTCATGTTGGAGACTTCAGAAAGGAAGGTCTTTTGTGGCAAAATACACTGTCCTTTACCAAGGAAAAGGGGGCAAAGTACTAACATTATTTTAAATATTAATAGCAGGCTCTTGCTGAACACGGCTTTCCAGTTCAGCACTGGAGGCAGATGGTGAAAGCCACATGCTTGTGGATTTTCCCACTTTTTCCACACTCGCAGACTCACAACCACTTTTGGTGCCCGTGGTTTAACCTCTGTTTCTCTAACTCCTGTTTATGAGTCAAGCGGTTTCATGTCATCAGATTGATGGGGAAAGTGTGAACAGGGGATAAGGATGTGGAAGCAGTTTCCACACTGGGCAGGACCACAGTGTGCCAATGAATGCTGAAAAGGAAAAAAAAGAATTCAAAACCTTTGGGCTTTGAGGGCTTGTGTTTAGTTAACTTGGAGAGCTTCAATGCAATCAGAGGAGCTATCTGAGTTTTTAAAAGGCATTATTAATTGGAGTATAAATAGAGTTGTCAGTGTTTGTTGGAGGATGCTGAGGTGACAGTGGTAGCCCAGCAGGGAGGGACTGGGGTCAGAGGCCTGCAACTGGATTCTTGCTAATCTCTTTCCCTCTCTGCTTGGAAAGGGTATAGGTTAAAATTTGCCAATAATGGCAGCATCCTGTCTGGTCATGACAAAGCTCAGTAATGAGGGCAGCAAGGACACTGTGAACCCTACAAAGCTGTTTGTTTCAACTGGCATGTTTATGCAACAATTTGCTGATGAAAGCGTCTGGAGAAAAATCCTAGTCCTTATTCTTTCCTCCTGCTTGACCCAGCAATGTCGAGTCTCAGGATTCCATGAAATCATGGTTGGTCAGAACTCCCCAAACCCTCAGAGACTTCCCGCCACCCCCACCAAATTTCAGAGGCAAAGAAACAAAGCTTAAAGAGGTCAAGACACTAACCACGAGCTCGTGAAAAGGCTGGGGCTGAAATCCAGTTTTTCTGGCTCTGAAAGAGGAGGCCTTTCTCCCTTCCCACTGTCCCTTCTGCACCTCGCTAAATTCTGCTGGGAGTATGCTGTAGAATTGTTGGAAAAATAGATTTTTTTTAAAATCTCTAAATTACCCACAAAAATAGTTGGCAGCAATTCCAGGGTCAAAGACATAGTTCCTCCCTCGGGATGTGGGGATATCCTTTCTCCTTGACCTTATTGTGTTATTACTAAAGAAAGTGGACCACACTTTCTTTTTTAGGAGGACTGAAGAGCAGAGCAGTATTGAGGGAAAGGGTGGTTTCCCATGTAGAAAAAGTTTTCTGAACTTCCCTGTCTAAGTATTTTCAGTATTTAACCAAAGTAATTAATGGATCTTTCAAAAAATGCAATCTACCTTTGCTATGGTTAAAACTGACTACTTCCAGGGCCAAATGAGCATCTCAGTTGGTTAAGAGCTTGCTCAAGAGTGTAAGCTCTGTGCAACAGGGTCACCGGTTCGATTCCTGACCCAAGCTGAGCTGCCGCTGAGCTGCCAACAGGTGGCAGGATGGCTCAGCTAAAAAACATAATAATAAAATTAAAAAAAAATGACTTCTCCCTACTTTACCTCATTTTATCTTATTGCTAATCTAGCACCATTTCTCCTTATGCAGAATGCATCTAATTTTTCTTTCCATTTCCCCTTACAGACCAATGTTTCTAAACTTCCCATTTAAGTAGCTCCCATTTTAACCTCTCTAGTATATCTACATCCTTCTTAAATTGTATTACACCTAACCAGACATAAAATTCCATTTGAAGCATTCCCAGGAAGGGAGTGAGACAGTAAGCATATAATAGTTATTCCTGTACATTACATAACATACAAATACAAACAAAATATATTTGGCGATTTTCTGCTTATGAGGTGGGACATGTTGGAACTTCCGTTGAAGCCAGTACTGAACTGACTCTATAGTTTTCCCACTCACAGCTGAAACACTGTTAATTCCTTTTTTTTCCCAATCCAATCATTAATACCTTAGTTCCCAAAATAATTTAAGGGAATTTTATAATGGAGGTAACATTGGAAAAAAAGGATTCAAAATTCAATAGATGAAAGATAGAGATTATTTTCAAATTTCAGATAATAATCAAATTAAGCCTAAGATTTAGCTCTGAATTTCCTGGAAGCAAAGTAAAAAGAGAAAATTTTTCACTTTAAGTACTTTTAAAGATTACTTTGATCCAGAAGAACAAACAAGATAAAAGTATCTCTGCTCATAGCTCTTTGCTTGAATTTTCAGCCAATCATCCAACACTTCGATAAATTCTACAACTCAAAGGCTCTGGGCTTTTTGAAAATCGGCTTTATTTCTTATGACTAGTTTTTACTTGATTAATGCTGGTTGAATGAATGAATGTTACTTTCTCTGATTTTCTAGAAACTCTTTATCAGGTCTTCATGTTTTCTTAAAATATCAACTAACTACATTCATGTTTGAAATGTTTAGACTCCTTACTTCTTAAATGAGTGTTAGACATCCTTGGTTCATCAAGTGGACTGTAACTATATTTGTGTATTTTCAAATTTTATTTTGTAAAGGGGTTTGTAAGGATACTTGCTTTGGGTGGTTTATCTGTGGTTGTACATAACCCTACCCTGATCTACATGACATCTTCCATAATAGTTAAGGATTAGGATAGAGTGGAACAAGGCCAGCAGTTAGTGCCAAAGCTGGGGTGATGGCAATGGCCTAGCATATTAATTAGTCATTTAAAAAAATCTTGATGTTTAATGGCTTTGCTTTTTAGGCCAAATCAATATACCCTTTATCAAAAACTTTGGTATCAAAGGGGCATCTTCAAACACCCTTGATTGTCCTAACATGAAGAAATACTTAGAAATGAGCATGCACGATATACATAATCTATTAAAATCTTGTTTTGTTTTCATTATAAGTTTACCCCAAGTCCATTAACCATATAGTTTTTGCCTCCTCTAATCTATATAGCAATAATAAATAAAATGTTTTAAAAGACATAACTAAAAAGATATAGCATGTTCAAAAGCAAAATAAACTTTTTAGTAAACTAAAAGCAGAATTGAAATGCAAAGCAGGGAGCATGATGAAAGTGACATACCTGCTGGCCTGCACACCCAACAATAGGCGTAGTAACCAAGTCTTGGCTCTCAAGGAAACCAGTATGTGCTAAAAGTACTCTATGCAAAGTAGAGGACAGACCCAGTTTACTGATTGAAATCATGTCAATATTTTGACATGAGAGGCTCCCCTACATGTCAAGATAGATTTTAAAATAGCTGTCAACCTGTTGCTTGTGCCTGTGGCATTATAAATTGTTGTAGGTCTAGGAGACAGAAATACTAAGACACAGTGTTATGACGAAGAAGTAAGCCAAACTGCTAACTAGCATCATGACTATCTCTGGAATATTCCAATGTCATTTTGGTTCCAAAAACCCAAAACACCTTTTTAGGCCCTGGTTCTAAACAAGGAGCCCACAAGGCTTGGCACACATACATATAAAATGGGAAACTGCTAAGGTTTGAAGAGAGGAAATTTAACAAAGAAAAGAAGAAGATGGAGAAAAAAATGCAGCAAACACAACCAAAATATCTCATTAAAAATGATTCTGCAAATCAGAAATCTAAAATCTAACACTGAAAAACCAGTGAGAGGATGGAGATAGGCAGTAAAGAGATAATGACTGAAAAGCATTTTGCATTGAAGAAACACACGAGACTATAAATTGAAAGAATATTCCAAATACTGAGAGGAAACATTTAAAACAAATGTAAACAAACACACATTTTTGTGAAACTAAGGAATACAAAATATAAAGATGAAATTGTAAAATCTATCAGAGAGAGGAGACATTGACAAAAGAAGAAAAACTGAGGGCATAATCTTAAAAGAAGAGAGAGAGAGAGAGAGAGAGAGAGAGAGAGAGAGAGAGAATGAGAGAATAAATGTTCAAATCACCAAGTAAGAAGAAAAGAAACAACACACCTAAGAGAACTAAATGGAAGGAAATTATAAAGATAAGGGCAGACATTAGATTAATTAAAAAACAAAGATACAGTAGGTAGGACCAGTAAAAATCAATAGGTGGTTATTTTTAAAAACTGACAAATTAAGCAAAGTTTGGTAAAACTGATAAAAAAGTCATAAATCAACAATACCAGAACCATAAAGAAATAATAACTGAAGATAAGTTGAGGTTTTATAAATAATGAGGAAACGTCATCAACAATTCTGTCAATAAATTTGCAGATCCAGTTAATATGAATACCATTAAATTAAATTAATTATTAAATAAATTGAATGGATAATCAAGTCTCCTCCCACAAAAAGAACAATAGGCTCAGATAGTTTTACAGGTGAATTTTCTCAAGCAATCATGAGATAAATAATTTGTATCTATACAAACTATTCCAAGTACAGGAAGAGGAGAGACAAACGAGAATTTTATATGGTTAATATAATTGAAATACCAAAACTAGAAAACGAAAGTATAAGAAAATAAAATTATAGATCTATTTCATTTACAATATACCTGCAAAAATTCAAAATAACACCCAATGTAATATACAAATGATGCATTATAGAAGTATATACTCGAAACTTACATAATCTTATTAACCAATGTCACCCCAAGAAATTTAATAATTTTTTAAAATTATTAAGTAGAACTCATCAGTGAATATAAAAACATCATATAATATCCAAATAGTGTTAGTCTCAGAGATCCAAGAGTGGTCCAGCATCAATATATCTATTAATGTAATATATCACAATTACAAATTAAAAGAGAAAAATATTATTTACTCAAATGCAAATATTTGATAGTTCAACATGCATGTGTAATACAAGTACTTAGCTTACTTACTGTACAAAGAAACTCTCTTCATTTGCTGAAGGTATCCATTAAAGATCTGCAATAAAAAACATAGTTAAAGGTGAAATTTTAGAAAAATTTTCAACAAAGTTAGAAACAAAATAGATGCTCAATGTTGCCACATATAGTGTATTCAACATTCTGTTGCAGGTTCCATCAATGTGGAAAGACAAGAAGAGGCATAAAATGAATAAAAATCATAAATGAGAAAATAAAACAGAAATAGGTTCAGTAATACAGAGAAAAAAATAATGGTTGCTAGATGGGAGGGGTTTGGGGATGAGGGAGAAGGTGAAGGGATTAGAAAGTACAAATTGGTAGTCACAAATAATCACAGAGATGTGAAATACAGTATGGGGAATATAATCAATATGTTGTAATGATTATGTAGCATGCCAGATGGGTACTGGACTTATCAGGGGGATCACTTCATAGTTTGTGTAGCTGCCTGACCACTGTGTTGTACACCTGAAACTGAAGTAGAATAATATTGAATGCCAAATGTGTGTGTGTGTGTGTGTGTGTGTGTGTGTGTGTGTATATATATATATATATATATATGATGTAAAGTACAGCATAGGGAATATAGTCAATGGTACTGTAACAGCTTTATAGATGTCAGATGGGATAGTAGGTTTGGTGGAGTTATCACTTTGTGAAGGGTGTAAATGTCTAATCATTATGTTATTTTGTACACCTGAAATTTAAAAAAAATAGAAAGAAAGAAAAAGAAATGAAGGGTCAAACTGTCTCTATTTGTAGTTAAAATGATTGTCTTTGTGGAATATACAAGAGAATCTATCAATAAATTTTTAAAAACTAAGAGGATTTCTCATTACTATTCATTAAAAGTTCAACAAAAAATCATTATTCAAAAGTGCAATGGGAAAATAAATTCCACTCACAACTGCAACAAAAACTTAAGTATAAATAAGAGACATACAAAACCTTTATAGGGAAAATTACAAAGCATTACTGAAGAAAATAAAAAGACATGAAGAAATGAAGAGATATAATATTTTCATGAATAGGAAAACTCATGACTGTAAAGATATAATTTTTATAACTTTGATAAAGAAGAAAGTGAGAGGATTTGCCTTATCTAAAATCAACACTTAGTGTAAAGGAATAAGCATGATAACCTGTTATGAGCTCAGGTATAGACAAGTAGACAATTGGATAAGAATAAAAATTCTAATGAGAGACTCACATTAAAAGAAAAATGATTTTGTCTCAAAGAAAAAAAAATAGTGCTCCATCTTCCCACATCCCAGATCCTCTATAACATGATTTAAATGCCAACATTCATGGTTTTACATACAGGAGAAAGTTAGGTTCCTTATTCTTTTGGAACCTAAGAGTACTATTGGCGTCAGGCCTCCTCAAGCTGGCCTGATAATCTAAATTATTTTGGTATTGCCAAGTACTTTTCCTGCTTGAAACTTCTTCTTTGACTACCATGACACTATACTTCTTGGTTCCTAGTTTGCTTCTTGAATTGTTTCACTGGCTACTTTTCATCATCTCCCTCCTTAAATAAGCGTTTCTCAGGATTCTACGACGTTCAGGGACTTTCTTTTCTTGACTAAGTGCTTTCTCCTAGAGCTTCAGCCCCTCAGAGTCAATGACTATCAATATTCTTTGCTGTCAATAAAATGGATGGAGAGCGAATCAAGTTACATATTAGCAGTTGGTTATAAAAAAGTATTTCTATGGTATACCACTGTGTGATATTTGGCATTGAACTCAGAAGTTCAAACGGAGTTGTGTGACTATAATAAAAGCCCTTCATTTACTTTTTTATGAGAACAAGCTTCCTCAGCACTTACCACTATAACAATAAAAAATTAGGAATAGAAGTAAGGCTGAATGCTGCTCATATTTTTGCAAAAAATAAGCAAACACACGGACTCCCTTGAAAAACAAAACACCCTATATTTCTTATATACAGATACATTTCCAAAAAATTTTAGCTTATTATTTAATAATGTCTCTAAATTTATAAATATATTTATAGTCTGATCAATTTGGAAAACTAATAATTATAATTACTCAACCCAAAAGAAAGCATTTTGAATTAGAATCTTGTTCAAAATAGTTTTTTAAAAGTGGAGTTAAGTGCCTTTTTGTGTTACAGAAAAATTTGATAGGATCGGCAATAAAATAATTTCAAGTCTAAAAACATTACATTAGAAAATAAATACTGTGAAGAAAGTGGAATAGAAATAGAAGTTCAAGGAGAAAATAGTTCCCACTACTGAAAAGCAGCTTATTCATTAAGAAAAAACTTAATGGATAATAGCATTTCTCAATCTACTACACTATTAGATCCCATTTGTTAAAATTTTTTATAAAATTATGTTAAATTTTTTTAGATGTCAACTTGAAAATGTGTCAGAGGGCACACGTTTTTTCCAAATATTTTGAGGAAATAGATGAACAAAATGATTTGAGTAACACTATTTCGCAGGCCCTATTACTACTGGTGTCCTAGTCTTGCAATGAGTCCTCGGAAGATTTAAATCTATATTATACAAGCTTGCTAAATTAAAATTTAAAACAATTATATTTCATTTCACATTTAAATAAAATATTTTAAATGGTAAAAAAGCAAAAGAATAAAATTTAAAATTTGTTTCAGTATAGATTTAAACTGTTCTCTTTAAGCCAAGAGAAATATACACATCATACATTTCCTGTAGTTAATTCTAGCTTTCTATATTTCATTCTCTTTATGTGAATATTCAAATATAAACTCTCCAGACTGCAAATGCACAGAAAATAGGTATCTCCACGAAAGCACATACACCCTTTTAAGCTCTGTCTGTATGATGATTCATAACAAGCATATGCTTGTCCATCAACTACGATATTCTAGTTTTTGGTCTCCGCAGCCTCAACTAGTTCTTCAAGGCTCAGCACAAAAGTTCCTCCATGAAGCTTTTTCCCACCCTCTCAGGCAGAGTTAATCACTTCCTCTTAGGTGCTTGCACAGTACATGAAATGCTCATCCATCACGCTCAGGTTTAGAGCAGTGAATATACAGTTGGTGACAATCCTTTCAGGTGTGAGTTCAACGTCAACGAGAAACCTACACTGGAGGAAAGAGCCTGAGAGGCAAAGACCACTGCCCTGGATGCAACACGACATGACAGAGCGGCTGTGGATGGACGCTCAGTTCAGCCGGCCCTGGAATTGTCACATCAGACAACTTTTCCCACTGTGCTGCTATCTTGAGAGGCAGGAGGTCAAGCTAAGAGGGGAGAGTAATAAAATAAAAGGAGTAGGAACTGAACAAAGTAAAAAGTCCATGGTTTTCCATCCAAGGCAACCCACAGATGCTGGAGCAGCCATCAGCACACTGCATCTTATAAAGCTGTGTTTGTTTACATAGAGCTGGCAACTTTGAACCCTGGCTGAAGCCTGTTTTAGAAACACAAACCCGTAGAGAAACTTTCCATCTAGTTACATATCCCATCACAAGACTGACATTTTCTGTTCTGTTTGTTATAGACTGGTGGGTGGCTTTAATTTGGTTTTTTTTTCTTCAGTCCCCAAGTCCCCACTTTTGCCAAATCAAGAAGTAGACAGGGAGGGGACGAGGGGGAAAAAAACATATGCACTTGCATTCCCCAAGTGATCTCAGAAGTAACTCAGTGCTGCTTCAGGTCATCCATGTCTTACAAATCAGTTTCATTCTGTGGATTGTTTACACACCACTTCTAGTGTGTCTCTAATAAATTAAAATCTGCTGAAATGGTAAAATATACTGAAGATAGAGTGAATGGCCTACAGGCTACATAGAGGGACCATTCTTCTAAGAGGAAGTAGGAAAAGCAATCATAAAATTTTGAAAAATTATGCAATAACTTTGTACTTATTGCCCATCTGTATTCATTACAATGATCTACTTCATAGACATATAAATAGAATGGGAAAGTAACAGATCTGCAGTGTGCTCTCGACATGGCTCTCAACTTCAGTCAATGAAATTCAATTAGCGTCTTTAATAAAGAAAACTCCAAAAACACCAAGCATTTGTCGACATATTTCTTTATGCTGTCCTGAAGCTACTCATTTCACTTCCTTCCAGTTCTTTCCCTTTTCTCAGAAAGTCTCTTTTATAAACAGAACAGAAGGCACGTTTGCTCAGGTTTGCTGGGGGACGTGGGTGCATCAGTGGCATCATTTTCAACCGGCATCGAGCTATCTGTATATCTTCCATAAGCACCTAGCTGAGCCCGGGCAGAGCCACCTCATGCTGAATGTTCTCAGAAGAAAAGGACCACACAGATAAGACCGTAAAATTGCCAGGGATTCAGAACAGGTTTTACGACAGGCACGCTGATCAAAAGGGCTTAACCAAGAGGGTTTTTAATTATGTTTGGGCATTGGAGAGTTCTCAGGTTCAAAGAAATGGTTCTGTGTTTTGTTTAGTTTTGGCAAATCTCTCTTTTCTTCAATAACCTCAGAAAAACAAAGCCAACAGAGTGAAGCCATGCTTGATTTTGTTTCCGTTTTCAGGCAAAATATACCACCTGGAAGAGGTCTTTTTCTTACAATCAGTTTTGTATATTTTTAAGAATATTTTGAATTGGACATGCTCATTTGAACATTTACCCTTTTGAAACTAAAACACTTTTATAGTGTGCTGGAATCATACAAATTTACTGTTGTGAAAAACATTTTCTAGCTGTGTCTTTTATTGTTTTGTAAAGTTCAATGTCAAAATATGTAGCATGACTGTTTGTTTGTTTGTGTTTTCATTCAAAATACAAAAGTACGAGGTATAGTGTGAAGTGATAAAATGGCCTAGAAGGAGGTAGGAGAGTGATCACCTTTGTTACCCAGGGGCCAAAATGTGGAGGAAGATAAAGGTTAGACTGGCTCAGGCTCATTCAATACACATGTGCTTCCTCGTCTCCTCCTTTTTTTTCTCTTTCTCTTCCTTCTTCTTCCTCTCATTTCGAATTTCCTCCTCCCCTTCCTCCCTCTTTCCCTCCCCCCCCCACCCCCTCTGCAGGTCAGAAAACACATGCAAACTCTGGAAACGCTGCCTAATTTGCTGGTAGAGTGGGTGTAGGTGACTTTGCTCTAGAAAGGTAGTTTCCCTTTCTTTACAAAAAAGTACTGCTCTCTCAGATCAATCTCCCACTGAGCACGTCTAAGTTTTTTGTCAGATCTTTCAAAGGGAGAGAAGAAAAGGAAGAACGAATCTCTATCTGCTTTTCAAATACCTCTTTTTATTTTTTTTGCAGAAAACTAAAAAAAAAAAATGAATATACATAAATAGTAAAAAAATATGTTAGGCAGTTGGAGTTACAAGAACATTATGTAGTACATCACTTAATCACCTAAACCACAAAGCAGGGGAAAAAACCCTAACCCCAAAATGCTATTTTAATAATCACTGAGGGTCAGAGAGAACCCACAAGCATCCCAGAATCTGTGTCCTTAGCTTACCTCAGGTTTGGAAGGGGGTGGGGAGGCAACGGAAGCAGAAGCGCAGTGGGTATGCCTAATTGCTTTTTATAGGGCTTCACACAGCATTTAGCCATAAAGCCAATTAAGGAAGGGGTTGGAACCTGGGTCCCTTTCTCAGTCTGATAGATTTGTAGCAGGCTCCTGAATGGCTGCTTTTTGTTTTGCTTTCCTTTACCCAAAACTGAGAGTTCCTCTTGGAAAAAGGCAAGTCTTGAGGGAAGTTTTGAGTGGAAGGAAAAAGAGGGAAATTTCAAATAGGTGTTCATAGAACATAACCTTGGAGATTAGGTGGTAGACTGGGAATGGGGCAGGGATGAGAGGACGGAGGGTGAGAGGTGAAAAAGCTGCAAAAACGTTGGTGGAAGCCAGGGCGCAAAGTTCATCCAGCTCCAATTAAACCTTTCGAGAAGAATCGGGGAGAAGCACCACAAAACAAGAAGGCTCAGAGGACATTTAAAAAGCAGAGATGGGGAGAGTGAGCAGACTTGGCAGATGGAAACCAAGAAGTGAATTTAGGAGGTCGTGGATGGGCTTAGGTATGTGTAGTTCGAGGTGGAAATGAGACACCCACATGGAGATGTTTATAGCCTTCTTGCCATAGTGTATGTTTAATGTACTCAAGCCAAAATTCGGAAGTCTCTAGGGTTTATCACGTAAATGCATAGTTGATAACATATAACTTTCTGTATATTCATTCACCAAGAGGTTTGACTCCAGTGAGGTCATTTTAACTAGTGTGGATCTGTAGTGCGCCCTGTTTTACTCCTTTAAGGATCCCACAGAGTGACTCTAATGATCTCATTTAAACTAATAACCATCACTTTCTTCCTCTCTTAAATCCACATCCCTTTGCCTCTTAAACATCATGGAAAGGGAATGTGACATTTTAGAAGGTGTTGGGCTGACAGCCCCACAAACCCAGGCTCCATCTAACCAGAAAGGAGAGCTTGTGCTATAGCTATTAAATGTTTTCTCTCCAGTGTTCTCCACAACGTATTTAACCCAGCCAGGTTGGGTTAATTCAAATGCATTCAGTATCAGTGAAATACAGCTCACATTGGAAGTGTTATTTCTTCTTTAACTGCCTGTCCATGAAATTCTTGAGGGCAAGGGCATTTCTTTGTCTTACTCATCTTTGAGAAGAGAATCATACTGACTGATTCAAGGACCGTATCCAGCATAGTGCCTTAGATCAGAATAGGTTCTCATTAATTGCTTATTGGATGGGTGGGAATTATTTGGCTCCTGAAACTAAGCATCAGGAAACAAAAATATCTCAGTAGAAAGCTTCAGAGTAGAAATGTTTAATTAGGCTTGAGTAATTTTTTTTCCTTCTCTGAAAGAGTATAATGGGGGATCCTAATAACTGCTGCTGCATTTCTAGAGTTCTTTGGTCCAAAGCTGTTACCATGATATGGGTACTCAATTCACACTCTCATAAAAGCAAATAGAGATGAATGGTTCTCTTTTATACACATTTAATCAAACAGATCCTCCAGCTTTTCTCCTAACAGCCTTTGGAACAAGCCAAACCAAAAGCAAGTGTGTAATGTTGTAGCAAAAGTTTCTGTATCATATTAATTCTTTATCTACATTTTTTGTTGCAACAACTTTTCTATTGCTGGATTTTGTGATAAACAGATTTTCAATTTCATCTAGTCAAATTTGTTGTTCTACTTTGCATGCTTTATGTCTTTGGTGTTCTGTTTAGAAGGTTTAAATGCTGCAATATTCTCATATATACATATTAACCTGTGTTTATTGTTTTTAGTAGTTTACATTCAACTTATTTGGAACTGAATTTGATGAGTAGTGGGAAAACATAACTTTATATATGTTTTCCCAAATGGTTAGCCAATTGTTCTAAAACCACATATTAAAGAATTCAATCTTTATCATTTACTCCTCTTATCTGTATTTGAGTCTACTTCTGGACTTTATACCACATTATAATGAGTTTCTATAAGAATGAGAACATTATCCTATAATTTCTTTGTACTTCTAGGAAGTGCAACAGTGTTTAGTACTGGATAATCATTGAGTCAATGGATAAATTCTTACTTTACAAATCGAGCCATCAGACTTGATAATTCCACTGTTTCAAAATATCTGAAATCATTCCTCTTCCCTTTTTTTAGCCACATTGCCTGTCCTTTTTCAGGATTTAATAATCACAGCCTTTTTCCAATGCATCTTAAACACAACAGGAATAAGGTTCGAGATGCATATCTGATCAAGTAACTTCCACAATAAAAATCTGTAAATGACTACCCATTTCATTTCATGTTCCATATCTTCAAGAGTCACTGAGGCCCTGAGCTCAACAAAGTGAAACTCTCTCTAGTTTCCCAACATACCTTGTTGGTTTTGCTTTTTTTTATTTGTTATTTTAAAAAATCCTTTCCTTATTAAAAGTTACATAGCTTGGTGAGTGCTATGATGGAGGTATGGACAAAGTGGATTAATGTGATAGGAAGGGATTCTTGGGAATAGAAAGGTGCCTGAGCTTTGGCCAGGATGAACAGGGCACCAACGTGGGGAATAGCACTTGCGCTGCCCCAGAACCACAAATTGTCGAGAATGATGAGTAGGTACACGTGAAGGTGAAAACATACATGGAGTCCAGATCATGAACGCTCTTGCCTGTCATGCTATGGCCTTACAGTTTTTTCCCATAGGAACGTGGAGTCAAATTTAAATGTGGAAGTAGCTTGATTACAATTTTTGATGGAAAAGGTAAATTGGATAGTAGCCTGCAGGATGAATTGACAGAGTTCAAAAGCCAGAAGACAGATGAATAATAGATTTTTCAATTATGTAGGTAACACATGTTAAAAGCTTGAGCCCAGGCAATAGTACTGAGAATCAGAGAAAGGAATACATATGTCATTAATAAAGAAAATCCTGTAAGATTTTGTGACTGACCAGGAGTGAGGATAAAAAAAAGAAGAACTAGTAATCGAACTCTCCATCCACCCACCCCCAATCTTCCACCTACCACCATTTCTGCCTTGACTAATTAGGTGAATACTTACATAGGAAATGCAGCAATAATATCTGTTTAGGGGACTGTGGGACAATGGGGAAGAAAGAAGAGATGATATACATGTGGAGAGTTTCCAAAAGGGAGTAGCCCAGAGTGTCAAATGCTCCATGAGAGCAAGTTAGATGCAGACTAAAAAGTGCCCATTTGGACTGAACAGTTAGAAGGTTTGGGTGTTCCTTCTACAAGCTGGGAAGTAAGCTGAGGCTGTCAGTGCAGACTTCTCCAGAAATGAGTTTAGGTGTGAAAGGAAGTAGATCAGTGGCAACAGGAGGCACTTGTCCTGCACCTTTTATTTTGCCGTGGAACTCATGAGAGTTAAAACTGTCTCCCAAGCTGGAGTGTCACCTTGTTGAGGCCAGATACTGTGTCGTGGTTTCCTGGAAGACCACTTGGTTCGCAGAGCCCTAAGATTTTATGAGTTTTAAATCCTCCACAGTGTCTATAATTATCTTGGTACTCAGGCAGTAGCATTCAATTAAATAGTTGTTGAATTGAATACTGTGGATGGGTGACTCACAGCACTGAGCTGGATTATTCAAAATGTCAGTGCCTCAATTTCCTCCTCATCAACAGCAATTATTATTGGAGCTCTTTTAATAGTAAATTGAACATGGAAACCTCGTCCTTGCTGTCAAGAAATGTTCACATTCATCTACTTAATGAAAGGGCCAGTCTTCCTTCCTTCCTAGAAACATGATGAGGAGTAGCTCACATAGGAGCAAGCACACACATAGGGCACTAGGACACGGCCACTATGTATAATCTCCCTTCATATATTATGCGCTCTGGGTAGGTATAACCACGAGTCAGCTAACCACACGGGATGCTTTTAGGTCTGGCAAGGGGGATGGAAAGCTCGCTGCATCAGTCTCCTCTGTGAGTGCCTGCACGCTTTCTGGTTTCAGGCTGGAAACGTCCTGTGGTGTGTCTGGCCCGGCCAAACCCAGGAAGTACTGAGCTTATTAAAATTTAAAAACAAACCAAAGTTATTTGGAACCTCCCAAAACATTCACGTTGTGTCTGAGGGTGAAAGCTTGGATTCATTTCTGATTTGACATGAACACCATATATCAGGAAAACAAACAGTGCAGGGTAATTTTACGAAAGGGCTACACCCTTGCATCAGGTCTTATGACAGTCTCGTAAAGCAGTCCCTATCCAGGGCCTCAAGGAATTTGGTGAAGACTTCTCATGTCTTTTGATTCCTTTTTGTTAGGTTGTCATAGTAATATGTGTTTATGAACAAACTTTTAGGCAGTTTGACATGAACAGTCTGAAGTGGAGCTGGGGGTACCTCACCTCGGGCTCTATCAACCAGTGGAGACTGGCTTGGTTCTGGCTCTATAGTTGAATAAGTCTGCCTATGGCGGGTCCTGGGGCAGCCCCCAGTCTAGCCTGCTGCTTAGGAAGAACCAGACCACCCATGGGTAATCCACAAGCATCTGTGAATGGGTAATCAGGAGTTGGCTAAATCAAGCTGATGACCAAAAATGAACCTAATGGTTAGGAATGAAGCTTCCGGAACAACACACAAGGGTGTGTTTGCCTCCAAATTATGTTTAGATCATCGAAAAGAATTATAGAATTATCTAGAGCTGAAAGTAACCGGAGCAGCTATGTAGCTCCACCACTCCATTTTTTCACATGAGGGAAGTGAGGCTCAGAGATTTTTTTCCCCAAGTTATCCAAAGTCAACAGCGGTTAGTGACGCAGTCAGAACTGAGAACCTCGAGCTGACCTCCTCTCTCCTGTTTAGTGCTGAAACACGCACACACACACACACACACACACACACACACACACACACACACTCCACACAAGTTAATTTTAAAATAACTTGTAGTTCATAAAAAGACATTTGGCATGTGAATGCCCTCTTTAATTTAATCCTGACATACCTACTTATATATAGTGTTTGGTAGATACATTAATTTACATAAGATAATAGGACATTCTAAGGAGAAAATGATTGAGACCCTTGTCTTTGAAATTCAATGGAATTAAAAACCTATTGTTTAACCTGAGGTGACCCTTTTTAAGGGTCAAGTAGAAAGGGAAATGAAGTTACTGAGACAGAATTCACCTAAGACAGAATCTACCATGATGGTGTACTAGTAGATAGCTGGCATGCAAGGACTGGGAAGAAAATAGCTGCCCTCACCAATATCCCTGACTCAGCCATTCTAGAATCAATTTCTGCTGGGGAAGTGGCAATGCTAATGAATCCACAGGACCCAGGACAATTTTGATTCCGAATGTTTTTAGCTCAGTGTACCACAGAGAAAAGGAGCCGCATTTCAAACTCTGTAAGGCACTGCTACATTCTGAGCCCAGGTCTGTTTCAGCAGTGGTGACCTGAGCACCGGGCTGCTATCAAGCCCCATTTCTGAGGGCAGGCCAGGTGAGAGCACGCACCATACCAAGCTGTGGCTTTAGCACTCATAACTGTAGCAAGAGGGTGTCAGGGACTTTCTGAGCTTGTAGTTGGAGGCTCAGGATGGCTCCGAGGAGGCAACAAGCTCTAGCTTTAACAATAGTGGGAACAAGTGGGAAGGGGGCATGTCTTTAGGTAATGGGTTTTAGTGGTATCCATGGTCTCTGGCTTTAGTGAGAGTAATTATAGGAGGGTAGGATTTATGGATCATCTAGTCTGGGCAGTGAATATGGATTCCTCTCGTCTCAAAAGGGTCCATCTTCCTTCCATCTCATCTGATTAAGGGAGAGCAATCAGAGCTGGCTCTTTGGACATGCCTAACCCGGGAGTTTCTTGGATATGTCAGGAGAAAAGGGGTGGGAGAGGAGGCTGGTCTCCTTGGGACATCGCTGCCCAGTGACATTCTGTGTACTCCACAGACTATTAAAGAAGGTTGTGCCAGTTTCAGGGTTTTACTTAAGGGCATGACATTTAAATTCAACAGATTCTTATTTCTTCTAATTTAAAATCTGAATGATATGTCTGAGCTCCTTCTGAAGTCTGGTGACCTTGTGCCTCTTTAAGAAGTTTCTTCCTTTCTTATAAATAGTTTCACTATATTTCATCATGCAACAAGATTCCAACCAACCCCAAAAAGGCTTTCTTCTTTATACACTGGACATTGTCTCTATTAGTAAAGGGTATTCTTCTTTAAACCAAATTAAACATTCGCTATGGCTCCTAGCTCCTTGAATTCAATGGAGCATAATGAGAGAGTGACACTCTGCAAACAAAGCCCAACAGTAGGCGTTAAACAAATTCACCTTGAGATGAAGGAGAGTGTTTACTTACAGCCATTTTTTCCCCCTATGGAAGTGATAAAATAGTTTCCTTTATTATAATTATTTTTCACACAGGTTTTTCAAGCCCTGGTGAAGGAAAATTGTGTATTTTATTGCCTGTGACATCCTTCTTTGTCTCAAGTGTCCACATTAAATGTCATCTCCTCTGTAAAGCCTACAAAAATCTTATTTCCCAGCCAAAATTATCTGTTTTCCGCACGTTCCCCCATTTTCTTTATTCTTACCATTAGATACAATAAGATTGTATATGGGTCCCATTCCCCTCCTACAGTCAGTTTCTTGAAAGCAAGGACCTATCTTATTTATCTTTGTAATCTCTGTATCTCTCACATAGTAGGTATTTTTAAAAAGTCTTGTTAGATTTAATTGAACTTATATAATGTTTCAAAAATATAGAATTTAAAATTTCAAGGGTCGCCCAATTGGCTGGAGGTCTCCGACTTGGAGAATCAGTAAATTATTTAGGATGTAAAGATTTGGGGAATCTGTAACCTAATATATCCATTCAATGGTTTATTACCTGTGAAATTGGGAAAATCATCATTTATCAGATTAAGCTTGTTTTCCACCTAACATATAAGGATAGTGTTTGCTCCACCTGCCGCATAGGGTACCTGTGTGGATTAGAAACATATTCTAATATATGTGAAGGCATTTTGTAAACAGTAACATACCATTTAAAATTATTAAAATTATTTTAATTTATCTCATGTATTTTTATAATCTTAAATGTGACCACCTCATTATTTTAGCCTTTAAAGTACACAAAGGCTAAAAACCAAAAAAGAAATGTTAAGTTTATAGTGTGTATTTTTACCCATTTGATAGTAAAATTTTATCCTTTATGTAAAAACATTTAATTAAAAAATTAAAATATCAAACAATATTCATAAATTTGGTTGCAATCTATTGACATTATTTCACAGCTGCAGTCATAGCTCAGCTGTTGTCTCAAAGTTGCCGCATGGGAATTTATTCTTTTCAACTGAAAATGTTACAGAATTATGAAATCAGTGACTTCAGGATGTCACCCAAATTCAGTTTTCTCCTTCTGTGTAGAGCTGCATGACCCTGATATGGTGTTGTGGTCTGTAAAAAAATCTCCAATTTACTGTTACCTGTAAATGCCATAATTCATTTTTAATATTTTTGCTTTAGTCAATTATATTTTTTAAAAATTTTTAAATGAGATAATTTTTTATGTTTATCCACTTATTTACTATTTCCATTACTTTTTTTTGTATAGATATAAATTTATAGCTAGTACCATGTTTCTTCTATCCAAAGTATTTTATTTAATATTTTTATAGTATAGATCTACTGGGGCTGATGTTCCCTACCTTTTTGAAGTTGCAAAATTATTTATTTTATGTTTAATTATTGAAATGTAATGTTACTAAATGTCCTACATGTGAGTGAAGTCATATGGTTATCGTTTTTTTTCTATCTGACTTATTTTGCTTAGCGTGATCATCTCAAGATCCATCCAAGTTGTTGCAAATGGCAGTATTTTTATAGCTGAGTAATATTCCATTGTATATATGTACCATATCTTCTTTATCCGATCATCTATTGAAGAACACTTTGGTTGTTTCCATGTCTTGGCCACCATGAAAAACGCTGCAATGAACATAGGAGTACATATATCTTTACGGATAAATGCTTCCAGATTTTGGGGGTAGTTACCCAGAAGAGGATTTGCTGGTCATAAGATAATTCTATTCTTAATTTTTTTTAGGAAACTCCATACTGTTTTCCGTACTGGTTGTACCAATCTACATTCCCACCAGCAGTATATGAGGGTTCTTTTTCTCCACAGCCTCTCCAACACTTGTTATTATTTGTCTTCTTGATAATAGCCATTCTAACAGGTATGAGGTTTGGTTTTCACTGTGGTTTTCATTTACATTACCCTAATAGCTAGTGAAATTGAGCATTTTTTCATATATCTGTTGGCTGTTTGTATGTCTTGGGAGAAGTGTCTGTTAAAGTCCTCTGCCCATTTCTTAATTGGATTACTTATTTTTTTGTTATACAGGTTCTTCATATATTTTGGATATTAGCCCCTTATTGGAGAAGTTGTTTGCAAATATCTTTTCCAATTCTGTTGGTTGTCTCTTTGTCTTGTGATAATTTCTCTTGCTGTGCAGAAGCTTTTTAGTTTAATATAGTCCCATTCATTTATTTTTGCTTTTACTTCTTTGGGAAATTTTTAACTGTTGTTTCATGAAATGTTCTCTCCTGTCTTTTGGGTTTCCAGTTACATGCATTGTCTCTCACAAGTCACAAATGCTGTGTTAAAAGTTTTAGACCTTTTTTCCTTTATATTGGATAGTTTCTACTGCTATATTTTGAAATTCACTGATCATTTGTTTCATAAATTTTATGTTATTTTTAATCCCTTACAATAAAATTTTAATTTGAGGTATTATATTTTTCCTCTTTAAAGATTTATTTGAAACTTTTTTTTTTTTAGCTGAGCCATCCTGCCATCTGTTGGCAGCTCAGTGGCAGCTCAGCTTGGGCCGGGAATCGAACCAGCGAGCTTGTTGCTCAGAGCTCACACTCTTGAGCAAACTCTTAACCAACTGAGTCACTAAGCCAGCCCTTCATTCGGAATTTTTTAATATTTTCCACTTTTCTATTTATCTTTTAGATTCTTGAGCGTTATTATTTTTTTTGATAGTTATATGCTTTAAAGTTCTTTTCTGTTAATTCCATCATCTCTGTCATTTCTGGGTATGTTTTTATTGACTAATAAATGTTTTACATTGTTTGTACTTTTCCTGTTAATGTTCCTGCTTCTATGTATGTGTAGTAATTTTTTATTCAATTGTGATTTTTGTATTTTCCAGTGTTGAATTTTATTATATCCTTTAATGGGTATTGGCTTTTGTTCTAGCAGACAGTAAGTTACTGTGATCAGTTTATCTTTTTGAGGCTTGTTTTCAAGTTTTTTAAGAGAAGGCCTAGAGTAGCTTTAATCTAATGAGAGTTTAGCCCCACTACTACATGCATGGCTTTTCTGGGGTTGCTACTGATGCCCCAAGTGATTAATAATGACTTTCTACTCTGGGTGGTTAGAACTTGAATGTCTCCCAGGCCTGTGTGAACTCTAGGACCTGTTTATCTTTCAGCTTCCCAATCTTTTCTTGGCCCAGCCTCATAGGGTTACACACTGTGCATATGTATAATATTTAGCTGCCATCTAAAAGAGACTCTTATACAGATTTTTGGCACTTTCTCTCTATGTATCTCACTTTTCTTGGATAGTCTTCCCTAAAAATGCCAGGTATTTCAGCGTCCCTGAACTCTTTCTCGTCTTCATTCAGCAAGTCTGCCATGTTTTGTTTGGAATACACCCATCGGCACTGATGCCCAGAAAATCGTCTAAGCAGAGAGCCTGAGCAGTGCTAGGGCTCCCCTCATTCATTTCTTTCTCTTCTCTCAGCATCAGAGTCCTCTGTTGTCCCATGTATAAAACAATTGCCACATGTATTTTTCCAGTTTTCTAGTTGTTTACTATAAGATAGTAAGCCAAATTCCCATTACTTTATTATAGCTGAAATACACTAATTGAACCTTAAAATTGTCTTTTGCTTATATGCCATAAATCACATTGTTGGGAGACAGTTTTCCATGAGTTGCTGACATTTCTGTATCTTGCGAGTAAGGCACTTATTCCTCTTTGTTCTGAACTATATTTTTAAGGCTGTTGTGTAGTAAACAGTCTTGAAACACAGAGTTAATGTCCCTAAGAACAAAAAAGAGTTTCCTCACAGCTTTGGAAGCTAGCTCCCTCTGGAGCAAATAACAGACCTACTTACTTCTCTTTAAAAAGAATTGGGTTCCTTAAGCTCAGGACTGTTGTCCTGGATAGCAACTCACTGTGCTTATAGGCATTTTCTGGCCCCTTTCATTGTGGGAATTGGGGCTTGAAGAAGTGGTGCAAAATTGCTCGTATTCTGTCTACTGCAATTGCTGTTAGTAATAAATTGTCTTTTGTCTCTGACCCAGGAATGTCATGTCTTCTATTAACATCCATGAAACTGTGATAAACTAAATTGTTAGCTTGTAAGTAGAGTAAAATCTCAGAGTCTTCACAATATATTTTCTAAATATACCATTTACAATTATATTGGAGGAGATAATAAAATATATAGCAGTTTATAATAACAGCTAATATTTATCCCGGGAATACTTTACCCAAATTTTTTTTATATAAAAACATACCAAAAACTGAGCAAAGTACATTTTTATTTCCATTTTTCACATAAGCAACAGAAGTTCAGAGAGGATATGATTTGGGGAAAGCCAAATACTTTGTGAATAAGCCGGCATTCAATGTTAAGCTTTGCTGTTCTTCTTCCAATGTCATGAAAACTGCTAGCACTACACAAATATAACAATATTAACATTTAAAAAAAGCATATAATTGAGGTTTAAATTATGTGGTAGACTAAAATAACTATAGAAATTCAGATGAAATGGAGTCTGGTGCCAGCTAAATTCCTCAGGAAAAACTGACTGGAGAAGGAAGGACTAAGTAACTTAAGCTAGTGCCCAAAGTCTGACACTCAAAGGCTTTTCTGTAAAGGTTTCTATAAATCCTGCACTCTACAATGGAGCTGTGCTATTTCCTGCCTCAAAAGTAAGGATATAAATGAGAGCATATCCCTGAAACACGCTGAGTGCTAATTCCTTCACTTGCACACATACACCTCTTGCTCACTCATGATTGGCTTGCAGGCTGGCAGAGGGTGTTTCAGTTGTGATAGGCACAATGGGATATACTTCCATCTCCAAAGATATCATAGGGGTGTGGGGGTGTTTCTTGGCAAAGGATTTGCCCAAATAATCATTTTTATTCTTACCCTGAAAAGTAAATATATAAGATCACCCATTACCAATTAAGTACTTAATTTTTATAATCCATTTTTAAAATCTTAATAAGGCATTAAAAGTCCCTGTGTATACCAGAACATTGAAAATAATATCTTCCCTCTAAAATTCTCAGCCTTTCACAATCCTAAATATAAAATGACAGAACCCAATAAAAAATGCAGGAGCCAACAGGATCTTACAGGTTGCTGAGGCTGGGAGGAGTAAAGGAAAAATTAAGCAATAGCAACTGTCCTTTGAACATGTTCGAAAATTAATCTTAACGTACTATTCTAACTGACTTTTTCCTTCAGAGGATCAACTGAAAAAGAGGAGAAAAATGTAACCAACCTTGCAAGTTCTAATGAGAACATAAAAAACTTATGTAAAAACCTAAATTAGACTAGCAGAGAAAAATGGATATTACCTTGAACAGGATTCTGTAACCAGTAGCTCCCTGAACCTGGCCTTGAATTCTCAGAATCTACTAGAAAGAAACAAATTGGAGTCTTCCAGAATCTGAAGAACTGATACTTTAAATATTTTTTTTACCAATTGGAAGAAACACTTCTTGTATTTTTTTTAATATGGCAAATATTTATTGAGGGGTATTTAGTAATGGCAGCTATAGGAGATATGGAGGCAATAGATAGAACATGTCTTCAGAATACTTAAAGGAGCAGGGAATTTTGCAGTGGTAATAAATGCATTTGAATAAGTGTATGGAATCAAGGCTTAATAAGGAAGTAGGAGAAGTGAATATAAGGGAATGGCAAGATGAGCTAGTAATTATTAATAGATGAAGTACAAGGAGCTATTCTTGGGGACATGAATGGTGAGGGAATCAGAGGCTGGAATTACAGTGGAGCACTCGAGGTCTTGAAGACCTCCTATCATCCTTATGGAAATGATCGTGCAGAAGGAGGTAAGACAAGCATGATCGTACTTGGAAGAAAAGCAATAATATTAAGACTGTAATAACGGTTTGAGATTTCAGTATACCAAATTGGATTCTAATCTAATTTTTTTAAGTTAGAACATCATAAAATTTTCCTAAAATATAAGCTAGGACGTCATAGACCAAAAAAGTAACTACCTAACCACAAAATAAGATAGGTTAAATTTCATTTCCCCCATGAGAGTAGCTGATGCGTCCAAATGTAGTCAGTAGGCACCAGAGTTCATTTTAGGGAAAGAACTATCACTTTTAGGAAAACACTATGATAAAATATTTAGAGAAGGAAAGTGTGGCCCTGAGGGCATGGATTAGATACACCTGACAATGAGAAAACTAGACTACTACGTCCAAGAAGGCAACTATAGTTAAGCTGGGAAGAACAGTAGGATAATTACATAAAAGATGGACAAATGGTGGGTGGCTGGAAACTAAGTTAGAGGGAGTGGCCAAGAGGGTTTTTGAAGAACTGAGAAGACTGATGTGCAGTTTGAGATTAAATGCAAGATTGTTCCATATCCTCCTGTCATTGCTACTGGACCTCTAGTTAACACACAAAGCTGTCCCATGTGAGGCTACTCAGGAGGAGAAAATCAAGGAGAAGGGATTGTGCAGGGAAGATAACTGTCCAACTTCCAGATGCAGGTTGGACAACATTGGCAGATGTCAGAAACCAGTGCCAGATGTAACTAGGACAAGCCAAACTCCTTACAAACTGAAGAAATCTTGGGAAGGCATCAGACTTCTTAAGGGCAAGGTGACCTAAGCCGATGATTCAGATCATGGATAAGAAAGGACCCTTTTCAAGCATTGCCTAATTTGTGTCTTAAAATGGCAAGGCAGTGATTTTCCTGTGGAATAAGTTTAGATATAATCAGTTTGACAAACTTTAAAGCAAAGTGCACCATTTAGCCATTCATGTGGACTTCAAGAGTTTTACTGGATGAAGATTGGAAAAAATATTAAATACCAGTATATTAATTTCATTGTTGTTTTTATGTATGATTAGACAAGTATATATGGTGATTAGAATTAATTCCACTAGTATTTTACAATAATAATAATAGTACAGAGGGTGTGATATACACCAGTTCCTTTTCCAAGGAAAGATTTTATTATGTAATTTGTTGGGCTAAGTGGAGCAAGGACCCCAAGAAATATAGCTTGAAGAAGTTTGGAGTTTATTTGTTTTTTCACATATAAATTCAAGCTGATAAGAGAGCATTACTCTGCAGTGTTGTCAGGACCCAGACTTCTCCTGGCTGATTGCTCCATTCCTGGGTATTTTGCTTTGTGCATAGTCCAGATGGCTCACCCCCAAATCTCCATTATGCCAACAGGAAGAGGGAAGTGAAACAAAAAGGAGGCATCATTCTAGAACACATCCCAGATGTTGTGCATGCTTTTTTCTTTGATATTTTGCTAGCCAGAACTCAGGCACAGGGCTACACCAGCTGCTAAAGAAGAACTGATAAATGAGATGCTTTTACAGATGATGATGGCTAAAACACCTCTAGACAGCTAAAAGAGGAGTTTCTGTTACTGTGATGGAGAAGCAATATGGAGGACACTCTTTGACTCCCTCACTAGACTGTGGACTCCAGAGTAAGAAATAGAAAATTGCTACACCCTTCTCATCTACGTAAGAGTGCAGTTGTTTGAAAATTGGTGACATGAAGGCCATTTGTGGATGGCCTTTAATAACAAACACAAAAGTTACCACAGCATCTTCCCAATCTAATAAAAATTTTCTACTCCCAATTCTATTTGCTTATGTAGTTAGAAAGTTGAGTATATCCTGTGGAAAGCCAACTCATCTCAGAAATGTCTAAAGTGATCTCCCTAGCGTGGCAGTACCCGTTAAGCTCTCCACATGGCTTGGCTTTGTACGTGGTCAAACTGTGAATGACAATAACCACATTTTCTAAAGCTTGGTGTATGGAAATTAAAATGCCAACTTATTAAATTCTAATAAAAAGTATGAACCTGAAAGGTGAACTCTGGGTTGTGCTCTGGTATTCTCTCCCAACCATGACGGTTGACTTGTGATGGGTCTCACACTCTTGCAGCAGTCTCAGCTCCCTGCAGCCCCAAAGCAAATAGTACATGACACGCACCCTCACTTTCTTTTCCAAAGCCCAGCACACATGGAGCAATCGTGTTGACAAACTCTACTAATGCTAGACGAGAACATGAAGAAACCACTACAGGGAAGAGGAAACCACAAAGCGATGACATGCATTATTACTTCTCCCACCAGCCTTAATGGCTCCTAGGGACTCTCATGGCTACTCCATCTTCAGCCTTGAAGTAAGGTCCATTCATCTCCTCTCCCAAAAATCCTCTTTGTAGGCCCTGTCTCCCTGAGCCTAGATCCCTAATCTTTTGACTAGTATCCAGCTTTCCCTGTGGGGAAATAAAAATATTGGTTGATGTTTTAATAATCTCAGTAATGAAGTACACTTGGCTCACTCTGAAAGCGGTTTTCTCCATTATTCAACAAAAGACTTACTATTCTTAAGTGTGGGTATTTGTGCCCGTTTTCCCATTCAGAACTTCTCTGGGAAGAATGGGTAGGTACATGCCTCATAGCTGTATGATTATAAATAAAGCTTTCTGAAGATTATAAAGCTTTCAGAACTCAGGACCTGCCCACATGGACTGATTTCTGCTTTCATCCTAGAATTCAGAAACTCCTACAGTTTTTCTTCTTAATAGAAGCTTCTTTCTTATAGAGGCCCATCATTCTTATAGAGATCTATCATTATTAGCCTCATGTATGGCACATATTAATGAATACTGAGCCATCACCTACCGCGTGCATTGTCATTAATTATGAGCATGACTTGCCTCTCCTTTGAGGTGGTAAACTTGTAGTCTCTCAAGGCAAGGATATTTATCTTTGTAATCCCACAGAATACAACACGGTGCTTTGTGCATATGGGGAGATCAATGAGTATTTTCTGGGATCAAGTTAAGCAAGGGAGGTATGCATAAACCAACATGGAGAATGCAGCTTAGACACTGCCATCCAATGGCACTTTCTGTGATAATGGAAATGTTCTGTCTGCCCTCATTTACCAATCACTAAGGTACAGGTGGCTACTGAGCCCTTGATTTGTTGCCAGTGTGACTGAAGAATTGAATGTTTATTTTAGTTAGGGTTAATTAATTTAAATTTAAACATAAATAGCTGCACATGGCTAGTGACTACCTCATTGGACAGGGCAAACAGAACACACAGAGCATTTTGTATTTTGAGCAGTGTTTTTCTTTCTACTCCAAAATGCACAGGATTCTCAGTACTGACTTTGTTCTGAAAGCTGCCTTGGGTGCCAGCCTCTGTGCTTTTATCAATTATGTAGAACCCGAGTCAACCCTGTGAAGCAGATTATATCATGATTTGCACCTGACCAAAACATGCAGCTGTTGTCTATTGTCCACAGTGGTAGTTTAGCTGTGACTGCTTTTTAAAACAAAATGAATGAATGCGTTAGTGAGTGAATGACTGGGTTGACACTGGTGTTCAGACATGGTGCCCAGTCTAAGTGAACACACTTTCCTCTTGTAAGTGCCTTTAGGTCTGGGTGAGAAGATGAACTCTAGAGCTCCCACATGCCTGAAAACAGAATGTGAGTTACTCTGCCCTGCCCCTGACTTTTTCCAAGCTGCAGTTCCTAGGGCCCTTGCTTCTCTCATGCTGCACTTTGCAAACACTCGTGGAAGAAAAATCTGGAGCAAGGATTTTTCCTAAATTCAGGCCCTGAAGGAGAGTAATTTGAAAAGAGCACCCCGCCCCCCCTTTTTTTTTTCAGGGAACTAAACTGACTGGTGCAAAAATGTTTGCTCAGGGCAACTGCTTCCACAGACAATAAAAGAGGTATACTCTTTGGGAGGAAGAAGGGACTGGACAGGAATAAGGGGGCAAAGAGGAAGTTTCTTTCAGCACAGAGAATGTTCCTAGGGTTTTGGTTTGGGCTTTGTGCATATGTTTATTTGCTTTTTTTGTTTGTTTGTTTCCAAAAGGTAGAACCCCGTGTGTAAGGCCTCACAGGCTTTCATTTCAGTAAATGCCAGAAAGAGGCATTCCTTCCTCCTGCACACAATAAGCGTTGCTAAGGTGAGCCCTTAAAGAAGACATTAAATCATACTGGGTGGGAGGATGGGATGAAAAATTCATGACACAAATGGTTCATTATGTAGGATATGCAATGAAGAAAAAATATCCACCCCCAAACTGGATCATGCATGATCTTTTGAGGTTAACAAAAGGAATGCCATGATAGAAATGATGGAAATCTGCAAGAATGAAGTCCTTGGAGCCAATCCTGTCATTCTCTCTGCTTTCATCTCCCCTAGAATTGGCTCATTACACCACTAGAAAAATACACCACAGAAGGAAGTTATGTTCCAAAAAGAAAGAAAAAAAAGTATTGCCTTGAGCATTCTCTATACAGGAATATTATTTTCCTTTATGATATTGAACATGTATGTAGTTCATTTAGCCTAATAATTAATTGGTTTGATGCAAGTGTTTTCCCCGTCCTTGTTAAAAGATGACTCTGTGATTTGGTTTAAATGTGTCCATGTAAAAATAACTGTTTATCTCTATTTGGATAGGCTGCTGTAAGCATATACTACAGTTCGTGACTTCCATCATGATCATGTTTATTATTACATATTGCACAACAAGCAGGTGGTGATGATAATAATATACTTGAAAGCACACCTAGTCTCATGGCAATAATTTGCAATAGCGCTGTAGGGATAAACAAGGGAGCCAAGATGGGATTTACTGTTAACACTTGGGTTTGCACACCTGTATTAATGACACCCACCTACAGAGAAAAAATACAATAAAGGACACTCCTGTAGGCTCTTGGCAATTTTTAAACATGAGTACAACAGTTGCTCATTGAGACCTTACCACATGTATGTGTTAAGACAATGAATGCATCAGGCTCAGTCAGAGGGATAAAGGTATGATATCTGCTATAGTGAACAACTGCTGGTTTTGCCCAACATCCAGTACCCCTTCTCCTGGGTACAACATTCTGATTTCATTTTTGGGCAATTCCCCCACTGTCAGCACATGGGTTTAGGTGCTAGATCCCCTGGCTGCAGGTTTGATTTATTAACCCAAGGCTGGCCAACTTAAGTCACAGTGATTGGTTCAGGGTGGGCACATGACCAAACGCTGGGCCATTGAAGACCCATACTTAGGATTTTTGTAGAGCCACTGAAGGAGAGGCACTTAACTTCATAGGAGGTTGCCAAACCGGTAGGATTTATACCTGGACGTCTTGCAACAGTATGGAAAGCTCCTGTCTGAGAATAAAGCCAAGAGAAAGAGAGAGAGAGAGAGAGAGAGAGAGAGAGAGAGA